>NC_133321.1:19350152-19650152 GCF_012295235.1 Primulina huaijiensis
ACATCTAATCTTAAATGTGATCAATTAACCAAATAATTATTATACTTTGTATACAATAATAAATAGATTAATATATTTGAAGATAGAAAAATTAATGTATTGAGAAGAATAAAAAAAGAATGTTAGAATTAATACTATAATTATCTAATGTCAATATTAAATTTAACATCCTACATTCGAAAATGTGTTTATTGAGGTAAAGACTATGATGATAAACTAAAAATAATAATTTATTTATCATTGAAACGTAATAATAATATGATCGTTATTCGGAATCAGAAAATGATGTACTTTGACTTTTTTATTAAATTGTATAAACAATTCTTTCAATATTTTTAGTGGATAAACATGTTAAATCTATTAAAATTAAATAGTAAAATTTAATGATGAATATGAATGTATTAATTCAACTTTCAATTTGGATTTCGGGATTTTGTCAACTTTTCTGATTTTTCTTTTATTTTAAAATATAAATTTTCAAATAAATGAAAAATAATTTTTTTTCTCTACTCAAATGTCTTATAAATTTATATGATATAGTAAAATGTTATTTGCATAAACTTATTGTTGGGTACAATAATTGATCATGTTGGGTAGAGTAATTGAAATGTTGTGCTTGAACTGTTGTATTATTTAAAATATTTGATTTGCACTGTTACCATAATCTATAGATTTTGATAAAACAGTAAACGCTTGAGCTTACAATTGGTATCAGAGTCAAGATCGCGACTTTGATTTTCATTGATTGCAATTGGTGCAATTATTAGGAGATAGATTGTCTGGTACAATAATTGTCCACGATGGGTAGACGCTTGAGTTGTTGTATGATTTAAAGATTTGACTTGCATAGTTACCATCAGTTATAGCTTTTGGTAAAACGACAAACGCTCGATCCTATATTATTCGACTGTAAAGCTAGAAGAAACATGTTGCATCAACTTTTAGTTTTGAATTGATCCCTTACATGTTACTCGATTTTTAAATTTAGAAGCATTCTACAATTTTCAAATATTATTATATATTGAATTATAATTTATCTCTTTCAAATTGGATAAATATACAATAAAACTCATGTAAATATTATTAACAAAAACATTTAAATGAAATATTGGATTTGTCGATAATCAAAATAAGAAATAAACAAATTTTGATACTTGAGTGAGAAATAATATATTTAAATAAAGTTATAATTGCCACAATGAAATAGTTCACCTACATGCATATATCACTGTATTTTGCAACTAAAATGTCAAAAAAAGTTTCCACATATTATTTTTATATCATATTTAAAATAATTATGAATCCTAATTTTTATTATTTTGAGTTGGCCTTTGTTATGAAAAATCATTGTGAATAAATTGAATTTGAAAATTCTTATATCTATGTATATTACATATTAATATATCAACCTAAGTCCAGGTAATAAAAAACTACAAAATGAACTTATTCATCTTCAATGTACACAAATTATATAGTAAAGATATATGACAATTAAGACAATGAAGTAGAATATATGTTCACATATAACAATATATAGACAAGAAAAAAATAAAAATATTTTTCTAGATATAAATATTTTTTAATAACTTTTTACAGTGAGTTGGAGAAGATCAAAGAGAAAAAATATTAACTCTTTTGGGTTATACAGAAAAATAGAAATGAAAGAAGTGTTTGTCATACAATGAATTCAGTTTCTAAATTAAATGTATACTATAAAGTTATATTTACCGTTCAAACTTTATAAATGCAATGAATTTTTCGCAAGATAAGGGTACACAAATGATCTCGTTAAGATATTTAAACAATTAAAAAAATTAAATATATTATTTTTCTGGAGATAATACAAATATGACATTAGTAATTTGATTGTGCCAATTATACTTATGAGTTAATATGAAATATTAAAATAAGTGTCATAAGAGTCAGTAAAAAGATGATTTATTGTCAAAAATATTATTATTATAAATTATAAATAAATGACAACATTTAGTCAATATTTTTTCAAATCAATCCATCAGTACTTTTTATGTGATGATAAATTGTTATAATAATTAGGGGTGAGCATTCGGTCGGTTCGGTTATCGACCGAACCGAATTAGTCATAACCAGACCAAACCGAAATATTTAGCAATAACCGAACCGACCGAATTAATTTTCATAACCGATGAAACCGAGCCGAATTAAAATCGGTTAATTCGGTTGGTGTCCGAATTAACCGATTAGTTTTAAAATTTTTTTTATGATTTAACTTTAATTATATATGTAATTTTTTTGAACACTACAGTCTACACAAATACATAAAAACATAAAATCACATACATCACAAATTTTTCTTTAGAATTAGGGCTGATTTTAAAATTAAAAATTAAAAAATATATTAAAATTGATATATAATAAAAATTTATTAAATAATAGTATTTATTATATCGGTTAATTCGGGTAGCCGATTTCAAAATTTTGAAAACCGCAACCGAACCGAATTAACTGATATAACCGAATTTTTTTTTAATTTGAAAACCGAATTTCCGAAATAACCGAACCGAATTTTCGAATTGACTCGGTTCGGTCGATTAATTCAGTTTAACCGAAATTTTGCTCACCCCTAATAATAATGTGTAGTTTAAATGTTATCAAGTATAAGTGTCTAATAAATTAAAGATGAATAGGAAAATAAAAGCATTCAGTAGAAATTATTGTCAATTTACATGAAAGAGAATAATAATCAAACAACATTGTAAATAAAAAATTGTATATCATTGATTGTCAAAAAAGATTGTAATAATTGAATATTGTAATAAAATATATGCATTATTGAGAAAATATGACAAATAACAAAAGAAAACAATATGATAAAAAGGATATGAGAAAAATTTTAGTAGTCCAAATCTTTTTTTTTAAATTAAAAAATATGTTTTTTTCCAAATCAGTTACATATGCTAAATTGTCAAAATTTACAATACTATTATCATTATCTTTCATTGAGTTAACTAATTTTATTTCAAATTCTAATTACTTCAACATATGTTTCCCACGTGCAACGCACATACTTTTTTCTAGTATAATGAAATATTTTAAATTCAGCTTATTATATTCATATTTCTGGTAATGTCTATATCCAATAATTTCGTTTTAGATTTTACATATATAAATTTCTAGATATAATTATACAGACAAGTTGAAGGTGTGTGCCCTTGCAACAGAATGAACATTGGCCCAACTGGAGACACAGAAAATGACACTGGAATAGATGCGAGACTACTTTTTTCCCCTAAAAAGTTCCATATACGAAATTATTACCTTTTCGAAGAACAAATACCAAACAAGCAGAAGGGTTAAAATTCAGACCAAAATGGATGCACTAAAAGCAGCTGTTACATCATACAAATACACATACGGAACAGAGTTCCGGGTACTTAATTGAATAAAAACTTACAACACGAGAAGGTGAAAATGTTTTCAAACAATATTAAAAGAAACATCGGAAAAACATTATAAAAATATCAACTTCCCAAGAAAATCAACATGTTTATTCTAGAAGGTTAATTCGTTTTTTTTTTTTGGAATAGCAACAGGAATCATAATTGCATACGGGTCTGGATCTGTTATCAGTTCAGAGAAAGATGCTTTCATAACCGACCTAATAAAAGCTCCAATTTGTTTTAAATTATATATATATTAATTAATAGTTATTACTAATTAAAAAATGTTAACAAGTATATTTGTAAAATTTAAAAAGACAAGACAACGTAAAAAAACCTATATCTTTTCTGGTTGCCACTGATAATTAAAAAAACTTATATATGTCTTCTTCACCCTTGATCGACCTTCTCATCCTGTTGTCAAAAATTGAAAACAATCATATTTTTGAAAAACTCTTGACGTATGTTTACATTTTGTGTTTCTCAAAATTTTATGATGAAACCGTCATTACTCTGATCGATGATATCTCCACCGACGCTGCCAAACTTCAAATCGAACCCTGATTTGGAAATCTCACTATGAGAGCTATCATTTTATATCCATTTTGTGAAATTTTGGCACAATCAAAATATCGAAGCTCACTAGTTTTGTTCGGCTTCCGGTTATCGCAGCTTCCACCGTGGTCTTCCAAATTTGGAGTAATTTAGGTTCCATTTCAGCTTTCTTTCGACTCGTTTTTCAAGAAATCCCCTCATATCACGAGTAAGAGGTCATCAAAATAAGAGAAGACCAAAAACAAAATCAAGCATGTCAAATAACAAGAACGAGATACTATTCCTAAACAAGTAGAATAAAAAGTATACACCTGATGTGAATCAACGACAGCTTATTAGTAAGCGTAGCATGGGAAACACTTCTGTGTTTCGTATTCACCGCTGCCTCCGATTCAGTTGTTGCAAGGCGGGAACCTTATTTATCCGGCGGCAATATACACCCCGACACTCATATATATATATATATACGAATACGAAAACTCAGCCAATTCAACAGCCCTCGGCGGATATAATTCCCGACCTGCACCAAGCGAATCAGAGACCACCGCAAGAAATGAATTCCGAGCAGAAATGGATCTGGGGGAGCTCTCGGAATAGAAACCATAGGCAGGCAGAAAGTACTCAGAGCATAGTGTGAACTGAAAACACACGGAGACTTTGCCAGGAAGACGCACGGTATTTTATAGCTGAAACAGACGGATGGGATTCCGCCACGTGTCATTAGTTTTTTTTTTTTTGAGGTAATAATGAAGATTGTTATAAAAATATCTGGCTCTGGCTTTGTTCTAAATTACGAGGAGAACCACTACACGTGGAAGTATAGGGGTAGCACGTGCGCCCGTACGTGGCCCATACCAGTGTAAGTACATGTATTATTATATTATACAATATAAAGATACGAAAAATCTACTGATTCTCAGTTATTAATTATGTTAAATGTCCGAACAATATTAATATTTTGTTTGGAATGTTTTATGGATCATTCGATTTTGTATAATTTACGTTCTAATAATAAACATACATTTTACGCCTACTTGCTAAAATGAGAATATGTGCTTATTTTTGTATTTTACACTTTCGGGGTAAATGGGTGGCTGATTGGGAATGGAATCTGATTTTGTATTTGTTTTGTCAAATTTATTTTATATTTATTGTGTTGCTTAGATTACTCATTAATTTAGGGTAGTGATAAGGTTTGTTTGCCAAATCTGTTATAACGAATAATAATAATAATAATAATTACATAAATATCTCGGTAATAATATTATACATAATAATTCACATTGTCAATTGTAACACTTAATTGAAATACTGGTAATAATAAATTTATCTTTTATGAATACGTACAGTTTCTTTATGTAACACCTTAAATTTAGAATCACCACTTTTAAAAAATCATGTATGATGATTCAACTTTCAACTTTTGAACGACATTAACAATCAACTTGACACGAAAACGTGATCCCTTACTAGAAGCAACCGTGGCCATCGTTATATATAAATTAAATTCTTTTATGTGTAGAAAAGTCTGAAATTTATGAAATTGGTGTGATTATAGAGTGTTTGAGACAACTTTTGCTTATTGTAAAGCGATTTTTTGAAAGTAAGTGATAAAAAAAAAGTAGATAATATTTGAAAGTTAATACGAGCTAAAAATTGAGTATTTGGAGAAAAATTGCTTTCAAGTTATTTTTTGTTTGTTCGTAAAAGTACAACAATATCTTTAACTTACATAACATTTGTTTTTTCTAATCATCTAAATTTTGATATTCCCACCATCAACAATATATTTATATAATAATTATTAAATTTTTAATATTTTGTATCAAAATCAATTTATATTTTTATAACACGGATGCTTGAAGATTTATATAAGATTTAATAAAAATAAATACACAAAATATGTAAAAAATAATATGTAAATGTAAATTATAAAAAAATGATTTTTAAAATATAAAATATGATTTTGAATTTATGAATTTTATTCAAAAATCTTAAAAACTCATATATAAATAAAATTTAATATTTTAAAAAATCTCCAAAAATATTTATAATAATTGAGAGTAATTGTGGAATATGATAAATTTTCTAAGGATTCAAATATCAAATTGTAACTTTAAACAATTAAAAAAGAAATTAGAAGTAGAAAAAAAATCTAAAGCTTGCTTTTAATTTTTGGTTAAAAATTATAGAAGTCGAAGCAAAAACTGATTCTCACAAACACTTTAGAACATTTCTATCCAACTAAAATCCAAAAAATACTTCTTAACAAATATTCTCTTAGTTAGTTTGCCCATATAGTTGGAAAATTGATACCCAAGTCAAAATATATGACACCTTTTCAATAACTTAATCAAATTTAGGGGCCAAAGGTAGACAGACAGCTTTGTCGCAAAACATGCATTAGAATTAGGATTAGGTGTAGTGAATCCCTAGGAAAAATGTCATACTACATGCATGGTTGAGATTTGAGTGGGCAACCACTCAGACACTTATTAGGTAGTGTACTAATTATTCTTAAATTTCCCAAAATATACACAATTTTTAATAATTTCCCGATTATATTTAGGATCGAAGGTAAATTAGGAAGATAATACATATATTACATTTTGAACCAAGGTGGGGTTTTGGTATAAAATTTAGTGAATGTTTAACTGTTTTATTATAAGTTTTAACTAGCTAGTTTTTTTTTCCTATATGAAATATTTTATAACCCATAATTGATATCATTCATATCCAGTCTTCCTCAAAAGTGGTCCAATATTATTGGATGCCGACTTGTATGTGTCGATTACAGAAACGTCATCTCTTTCCAAGTTAATCATCGAGTCAGAAGAGTCTAGATATTTTGCAACATTATATATGATACCGCAAAATATGGTACTAGAGCTAGAAACTCGTCCGATAAATTTTCAAGCAAAAAAAGTCAGTGGGTGAACAATGAAAAAATCGGAGGCCCATATATATATTTTCAGCCTAAAATTTAATTTCTGGCCAATTTTGGCGGTTAATGCATGAAACGTGACGGCCAATCAACCCAGCAGTAGAAAAATACTTTCCCCTGTCTATCTTCCAAGAGACGCCTCGCATATGTTTGTTTATTTGTACGAATACAGACAAATCGTTCATGAAATTTAGGTTGATCCTTTGGAAGTTACAGACTTTGAAGGTTTTAATTTTTAATCGTGACTAAAATCAAAAAGGTGAAAAAAAGTGTAAGCCCCTCTGTTCTGATTAATTGTGTATTCTTGGAGTTTGCAGTCCATACCATTTCGCTCGCACCATATTTGTTTTACTTTGCATTTATTTGGTCTTCTGCGTTTGAAGTTTGAGCTTTCGGAATTTACTAGCTATTATTTTTTCCAAAGCAACGACGACATATATATTTTAGATTCTTCTGATTTCCTTGCCTTTTTAAGTAACTTTTATTCTATTAGGAAGTTGTTTGTGAGAAATAAATGGTGCCCACTTGAAGGAAATTAACAGAATAGGAAATAAAATGGAAAGAAAGGAATAATATCACATCACAAATAATTACTATATCAAGAAAATTTTGAAAGGAAAGTTTATGTGCACTTTGGAAATATGATTTGAGTTTGCGATAGGCAAGTCGATCTATTCTAATTGCTTCACGAATTCAATTCCGATATTTAATCAGGTATTTCATGTTTTTCTAATGTGGTATGAGATTCGGTTTCAATTTAAACACAAACCTTTTGGTTGCTTGTCAAGATCATGTTAGTATCTACTGTCTAATTGTGGCTTTTTAATTTAATTATTATTATATCAGACATGAATTTTAGTGTTAGAAATATATGTAATTTATGTTTAAGTGTTTGATTGTCGAATTGGTTGCGTTGATTAGAAGAAAGTCATTCTAATTTTTTTGTAGGTTCTATATAATAAACTTATGGATCGTCGACCTCATAAATCTTACTCGTATTTCATCTTTACCTTGGTGCTGCTTTCACAAACATGCTTGTCATGGAGTTGGTTTTTTTCGTCCAGCGAAAAGAGCTATGATAGCAAGAGATTTTCTGGGAATAAGATGATGGATAGAAATGGATTTTCTGAATTTTCTATTGAATCATTCAACGACCCGAATGGCGTCTCATTGGTCGAGAACGCTAGGAACAAAATGCTCGCACCAAATTCTTGCTGGCAAGTTGCGTACCAGAAGGTGTTTGAAGGATGTTCAAAGACTGTTGCTGATGAAGAGTCGAGGACTAGATTAGCTTGGCATTTGAGCGATTGTTTTCAACGCCTCACAGGTCGTCCACCTCTTCCTCATTGTGAGGAAAATTCGATAATGAAGAAATGTCTGAAAAATCTTGATATGGATTCTCACAAGATTTTTCTTGAATACTTTCTTGAAACCAACTCAATTTGCCATCAGTTACAGTTAAGTATTCTAATTTTTTAGATTTTGTTGTGATTATGTGATGGGATGCTCTTAATTTGCGCTAAAATTTTGTAGGACCGATGCGTTTAAGTATCAAACAGAACGATTGGTAAATGAGCTAAAGAGTTCTGCGGAATATGCAGAAATAAAGTTGGACGAGATAGAGCGACATGGGGTGGAATTATTGCAGAATTCAAGACATGTGCATGACTCACTGGGCTTGATTGATCAGCAAACTAAGCAAATTGCAGAAACGTCGAGGAATGTTGAGGATCGTGTTAACTCAGTTTTGAAGTATTCTGAAGTAGTTTATGAGCAGGCTAAGATAGTAGCAGCTTCTCAAGCAGAGTTAAGTAAAAGTCAAGACAAAATGAAGGACAATTTGGAAGAAGGAATGGTGGTAATTCAAGATTCTTATAATAATTTGGGTCTAGAAATTACGAATTTGAAAAATGAAGCACTTGAAATCGAGAAGGAGATTGGAAAAATTGGGGATGAAATGTTTTCAAAGATGAGAAGTTTGCAGAGTAGTGCTGACGAAATCGGGAACATGGCAGGGACGTCTTTGGATAAACAAAAACAACTTCTTGATGGCCAGTCAGTGGCTCTTGAAGGTCTCCATTTTCTCACGAAGTTTCAGTCACAGGCCCTTGAAGAAAGCAGGTGAATGCTCTTTCTAAACCGCCCTTTTTCAATACATATTCTTAAGATATTGCTACATGGAATGCTATAGCTGAACAGGGCAAGTCGAATTTCTACCATATAAATATACAAGTGCCATCTTTCATCATTGTCTCACTTTCCCACACGACCATTGGTGTTATGATAGACCATTGGTGTTATGATATATTATTTTAGATTAAATTTGCGTGACTTTACAGGGTGACTCTTGAAAAGTTAGCAGAATTTGGGCATAAACAGCAAGAGGAACTACTGGTAAAGCAAAACGAACTATATGAATCTCATGACCATCTAGTTGAGAATTCAAAACTTATATTAGCAGCTCAGGTTAGCAATTCTTCCTTCAAATGCTCAACAAAGTAGTTAATCTTTGAATCTGAGTTTAAAAAAAATGACCATGATTGTCACCTTATTGTAGAAAGCTTTTGAGTCCAAGCAGGCAAGCATGTTTGTTGCCATAGACAAGCTGTTTGCATTGCAGAGCGCAATGTTGTTTGAATCTCGAGTGATCATAGCCTTCCTGGTTTACTCAGTTGCAATCTTCATCATCTACATGTTAACTAGTGTCAAGCAAGCTTACAATGTCAGACACAGGCTGTACTTGGGTAAATAAAGACAAGAAAGTTTTAATGATTTAGATATTCTTGTCACTAAATCTTAGTGCCAAGCTTTATTTTCAGGGCTGTGTTTGACATTCTCGATAGAAGTAAGTATGCTTTGGTACATGACAGCCAACGTCAAACATCAAGGAAAAATGATATATACAGTTAGGTCACTCTTCGGTATTCTTGCGTCAGTTCAATATCTGTACGCCATTTTTACATACAGGTAAAAATGCTCTACTCTTCTATAGCATGATAAAATTTTGCGAGTTACATAGAAACCTACAGAATTTATGCAAACATGCAGAGATTATGAAGTGCTGAACCATAAAATGCTGTTGATGCTAATGGATAAGGTAAACAACATGCAAGGGAAAAAAGAGATGCTATCATTTGATATGGATATCGACAGTGAGGTAAATTGGTCATCATGGGTCGATACAGATTTACCCGAAGATGTATGCATGTTAGATGACCCTGATTATGTATACCCTGAGGAGATCGGGGATACCTCTTCTTTGACTTGTTCAAGTAGAAGGGGATATAACCTCAGGCAGCGTCACTAAGGTTTCTAACCTTGAAAGCTAGATACTGTTAAGAGGTAGAATTGACTATTATATTTGATTGATTCCTACAAGGTTGTGCATAAGTAACTCTTGAATGTTAATTTACATAATACAGAGCCATGTTTGTAGAATATTTCAACAGAACTTAACATACTACATGATTATTTTTGAGAATGCAGACTTTTGTCACCAATGTTCATTGCAAGAGCATTTGCCTCCATTAAAATGATGGAATCGATTCGTGTCTCTTAATATAATTCTCCTCCGACTTACTACTGACACATACTTCATCCAAGTACGGCAATATGTGAAAACACGAAGATTCTTCGTGATTCTGATAGGTAATCCAGAGCCACCATGAATTATTGAATATATTATGGCAAGCCTTTCAGTGTGACCGCACACCCACTCTACCTCCATTTCCTCATTAATGTCATGAAGAATGACTCCTGTATCAGGTACATACCCTCTTTTCTCCATTTGTTTTGTCAATTCATAAATGACGATTCTATGCTCATCTGTATCTCAAAACTCAAATCTCCACCAGCCACTAAACTGTGTACTTTGTCTCTAATATGTACCCAACTGCAGCCGGCTTCTTTCTTGATTTCACTCTTCTCCATTAGTTCCCCCACCATTTCAACTTTGTCCCACATCCCAGCCTTCGCATAAATGTTTGATAACAGAACATAGTTTCCAGCATTGTTCGGTTCAATCTTAAATAGAAGTTTTGCTATGACTTCTGCAAGTGAAACATTACCGCACAGCCTACAAGAATTAAGCAACGATCCCCAGATGCTGCCGCTCGGCCTCAGGCATTTTCTTAGCCGCATCTAATGCCTCTTCTATTTTCCCGGCTCTGCCTAACATATCCACCAAATGGGCGTAGTCCTCCAAATTAGGAACTACTCCGAACTCGGAACTCATTCTATCAAAGAGGATTCGACCTTCTCCTACCATCCCGGAACGACTGCAACCTGATAACAATGAGATGAATGTCACCTTATCCTAGAAATATCTAGCTTCTGCCATTTCCTCGTAAGCTGAAATGGCTTCTTGAATCCAACCATCGATTGCACAACTGTCGATCAGAGTATTCCAGGACGTCAAATCTTTGGGTGTCATTCTATTAAAAAATTTCCTACAATTCTCCATGGCTCCGCATTTAGCGTATAATTCCAAAAGCGCATTTAACACAAGAACATCCAGGCATTCTTCTGATTTCAAAATTTGAGCACGAACTTCTTTACCAATAAAAAGTGAGGTCAGCCGAGCACAAGCCGCTAGAATTGTAGTCAAACTAACCCAACTAAATCCAACGCCTTCCTTGTGCATTCTTCGAAAAGTTTCAAAACCTTGAAACACCTGATGTTTCCCATCGAACCCGACAATCAAAGCATTCCAAGTTGCAACATTTCGATTAGGCATTTCATCAAACAACTTTGAAACATCCTCAGAAGTCTCGCATTCTGAATAAAACCTCAAAAGTGCATTATTGCCTTTAGAACCTGAGCGTGCACTGATTTACCAAAACCTAAGTCTAACAAACACGAACAACCTTCAACGCAACAGAAAATGCAAAATTCCCTGGCTCGATTCCCTTGGACATCATTTCACAATAAAAGAGTAAAGCCTCATTAAAATTCCCATTTTTCGAGAACCCAATAGCCATAGCCACGTAAACCGACTCTCCAACACAACCCATCTCCTCAATCCCCTGTCTAAACGCCCGAAACGCCTCATCCAACCGGCCGCAAGCTGAGAAAAGAGTGTTGAATTTAGAATTTAAGGCGGGATTCTTGAGAAGATCCTTGTGATATTTGGATTCCAGAAAATGAAGGTAGTGTCTCTGGCCATGGAGTAAAGATTTTCTGGAAATGCAGGCGTGT
Organism: Primulina huaijiensis; assembly: GCF_012295235.1. Lineage (NCBI taxonomy): Eukaryota > Viridiplantae > Streptophyta > Magnoliopsida > Lamiales > Gesneriaceae > Primulina > Primulina huaijiensis. Next base: position 19,362,267 of record NC_133321.1, read on the forward strand.
AAGAGAGAAGGGTATGACTCGATCGTTGGTTGCTGGGATTCCATTAATAAATGAAGCGCTTCATCGAGTTTACTAGATTTGGAGAGATGCTTGAGAGTTGAATTTAGTGGTACTTCTCAAATTAATTTAGACCAATCCTATCCATTTATTTACTTACTAAGATTATATTCATATATTATTTATATCAATTTAATATGTTTAGTCATATCTAATAAATAAATTTCATAACATATATATACTAGAAAAATTCCAAAATAATCAAAAATATTATCACCCTAAAATTTTTTGAGGCCAAAAAGTAAAGACATAATATTCATTGAGACCTAGAGCTACAACGTGGGAATATCTGAGTCCCATTCACAGGCAACTCCAGCATGCAATTCAAATGCAACCAGAATTTCACCGAACCAATCAACCCTACTCTCCATCTCGTTTTCGTGTTCCCTTTCAGCTCAAAATTAATAATATTTCGCTTCAACGACCAGTTCAAAGCCTCCGCTTCATCTGGATTCAACGGAATCGGAGTCGACTGTGAAACATAATTGAACTCCGTTGTCTTATTCGGGCCCAAACCATACGCATCCGCCACCAAACACGCTATATTCTGGCCCCGGAAACTCAACCCGAATCTCGTCCCGTAAAAAACGGACACTGGCTTTAGCGTTATGGTTTTCTGAATTTATCACTATGGTTACCTGCACCGTCAGCAAGCTGGCTTGGTCGAAGTATATGGCGTCAAGCTGTGCGCTGGTTACGCTTATTTGTGGGACCTTCGGTCTGACAGCAATGTAGCCGATGAATAGAACTACTCCGGCTATGATCACGGCGACTGCGAGTATGACGCAGATTACGGCAACGCACCAGATTAAGGGTTTTGTGGTGTGTGGGGTGGTTCGGTGGAAGTGGCCCGATTTTGGCATTGGTGAGGTGGGAGGGTAGTAGGAAAGGACATTAGGACGGGAAAGTGGGGATTTGGCTTATTTTATGTGGGAATTATGTAAGGGAAGAAAAAGCAAGATGTTGTCGAGGGTTCTTAGGTGCAATGGGTGGGGAAGGTTTTGGCATATCTTCCTTTTCTATATATAAAGCTATCTTCATTCTAACCAGTCTTCTGCTTTATGCTCCTTTCCCTTATGTTTTACAAGAAGATGCAAATTTAAGTTTTATGTATAAATTTTCACGAATACATTTTTTTTGTATATTTCACCAATTATCATCTAAATTATTTGTATAATTGGGAAAATTACATTTTCTTTAATAGCATGAAAACTCTAGTGGCTACTTTTTGGTGAACTAGGTAACCTTCTTGACTAACACAATAGCCTGCAAATCATGTTAACAAGGTAAATCGCGTTGGGCAAATCAAATGCGATAGGCTCGAATGAGAACGTATTGACCAGGGTGATCAAACTCCTGACCATTGACCAAACGTTACGTACTCCACCAACTTGGATATCCCATTAGGCGAAAAGTTACATTTTTTATCTTGCTACTTGTATATTTTTTTTTTAATTTTTGGTCATGTTATCGGTCAATTTACGGTCTTAATACACAATCTTGTATTTTTTAAGGTTTCTTTCAACTGAATACTAACGTTTTACCGGATATGATAACGTGTCACTAAAAATGCTGATATGTCTTAGACGACAACCATGAATCGGTCTATAACATGAGAAAAAATAATTTTCTAATATAATCACATGAGCACACATTACAATTGGTTTGTTTTTGTTTTTGTTTTTGTTTTTGTTTTTGTTTTTTGTTTTTTTGTTTTTTAAAAAGAGTTTCTATATTTTGGTTATGTCAGAAGTAATTAATGGTATGACGAGCAAATCAATTTTGGCAATGAATTTATACGGTTTGCATGGAACCAAGTGTTTGGATTTGTAGAAACTGCTGGATCCTATTAAACCCATTGTTTCAAATTATAACGGGCTTTATTCTTCGGCAGGTCAATGTGTAATAGGCAGTTATCGTAACTTATCATAATTTTGCGAAGTGCCCAAAAAAAAGACATTTTATTGCTAATTTTTTTGCTTTGGCAAGTGGGCATTCAGAGTCATATTCCTGTAATTAGAAAGGTAATTACATGGAATATCGACCATTAAGAGTACACAAATAGATACCAACAACAAATTAGAAATTGGCAGCATCAGTTCCTGATATTAAAAAAAATATACTGAAAAGGTATAATTATATATTTTGGACTGATATAGATTAAATAATATGTCTCTTGTGATGATACAGAGACCCAACTAATATTTACAATAATAAGTAATATTTTGACATAAAAAGTTATACATTTTCATGACTAACCTGAATAAGAAATATGTCTCATAAAATTGACTTGTGAGACCGTCTCACATATATTTTTGTGTAGATTAAATGGTGTGGTTGGAGTATTTTAAAATTTATTTTCTCAAAAAAATATTAATTAAATCAAGTGGCAAAACATGAATCTTTTCCTTCTATTGTTTTCTTTGTCTCCTTCAGATTTACAAGTCATAAACTCAAACTCGCACGTAATTAAAAGAGCAATGTTGTTGACAAAATGGAAAAAATATATAGTTAAATATATTTATTATTAAACTAAAAATTATTTACACGTTGGTACAAATCTTATAAATTAGCAAGGACAAACTGATATATAGTACGATAATCTTGTGGATATTTTAAAAGTTAAAAAAAATAAAAAGTATAGAATAATAAATTCAATAAAAATCTTACTGGGGTTTGGTTATGTTCTCCAACACTTGAGATTGAAATATAATATTTGGGAAAGATATTTGACCATAGTCCACAAATCCTAGTGGGGTTTCTTTTCATTCAAAACGCTTGGAAAATGAAATAAAATTATTTACAAAAAGCTTGGATACCTTGGGTTACAATTCAATGCTTTAATTTCTCCATGTTTGCCTCTCGATTCTTTTTATTTCTAGCACATAATTACTAATATATATTATACTGTACTACTGCTAATTAAATCGTCGAATTTCTCCCCTGGTTTACAACAATATTTTACATGGATTTTGAATGAAAATTTACTCTGAATAATGAACACACATTTAATTATATTATCACGATTATTCGAGTTCAAGAATACTAAAAATGCATAAAGTAACTTTTTTTCTTCCTTTACACACGTGGGCTTGTTCTCTTAATACGTTATCAGCCAATTACTTAATTTAATGGTGAATCTTTTTAAAGATTTGAGTCCGCAGACAAACCTGTCTGAATAGAACATGGGTTAATTGTTGTCATATATTTGGGAATTTAACATAATGTTTGTACAAAGTAATATATAAATATTCTGGGCTATATGTGAAAATCTTTAGTTTATTGTCACCTAATATAAATTAGGTTTTAATAATTTCAATTGTAATCATGCTATATATATACATATATACATCTCGCTACGTATAATTTTAATATAACAATTGAAAAATAGATAACAAAGGGGAATAAAATCCTCAAACATATATAATGTAGAAGTACTGGCTAAATTGCAAATAAGAATCAAACATCTTGTTGTTTTAAATTCACTAGACTTCTCTGAAATTTCTATCTAGCTAAATTCAATTTTTTACAGGGGTGTTACACGATACAGTGAAGTTTTAGCTCATTGATTTCAACTTCAAAAATTTTAAATTAAAACACGAGTCTCATCATTTAGTTTGGAGAACTAGCTAGTGAGAATGTGTTATGATGACGACGAAAACATGAGTCTCATCGAATTTTTTTCCATGGAGAGTTTCAAGAGATCTAATCATCTAAATAACAGTACTTATACTGAGGTGTGTGTTTTTTCACAGTTTCTCTAACATTTGCTCGAATGATCTATATGTAGTGAACAGAAATTACATTGCAAATCGTGAAGGATAAGCTTAGTGGTGGAAGACATGTTTTTCCTTACACGACCAATACTTCTACGAATCAGCTGGCTTCCGCACTACTCGTGCGCGCTATTGAACAAAATATATATATATGAGTCGCTTTTTTAGTTGAATATCATATTCTATATATGACTGACGAAAAAAAGAAAAGAAAAATATCAAGAAAGATTTCATATTGTTTAATTCATTTTTAAAATAATGTGATTTTTAAAATAACGTTCAATTCGTTTGTGGTGTCAAATCGATATTATAATGTTCTCGATCGCGAATTTATAAATTCGAATGAGTGGTCGTGGAAGACAGACCCATACTAAATGTGGAAAATACTTGCCATAATCAATATTTCTTTTACTACAATTATTCATCTCTAGCTTGCCAACTTGCATGCGGACCGTAATTGAATGAGTATTCTCTCTAAATAAATATCATAATTTAGTTTTTTATGCATAATTTTATTCTTTGTTTTTTGTTTTCTTAAAAAAATGTGAGTTACAACTTCTTAGAATCACTTTATAAAATTCTCATTTTGTCGGACTAAATTTTGTCTTAAATAGGAGTGTTGACCAATTCCACAACCTCAAATCAACGTCCCTCAAGCTAAATTGAAGTGCATTTTCTTTACAAAGTCATAAGAAATAGTTAGCCAACCCAAAACCTGTGGAAGTATATACCTCATACCTCACCCCTTGCAGCAGCAATAACTCTCCGGTCTAGCTCTCTCGGAATAACACAAAACCCTACTTCATAAATTTCATGGCCACACTCCAAAGGAACACTTATTTGATGACTCTTCATATCCTCATACTGATGCTTCCACTGACGCACTTGTCGGAGACAATCAGCGCCGCCTCTCAGCTAAAAACTCCAACTTTCGCATCCCCAACGATTCACAGACCAAATCCTCCAGTCTTGTCAAGTTTTCGGTTCAACCGGTTTAAAAGGATACAGACGGATGCTTATAGGCCGACGTCTCCGGGAAATAGCCCTGGTATGGGTCATGACAATCCCCCCAGCGGAGCCCATACATAAGAACTGCTCAACGTTAATTTTATGGATATGATGAAAAAAATAATATTGATTTGGTCATATTGCTGCTTGGTGAGTTTTTACGAAAATTTGTGCTTTTATGGAGAAATAAGATACCTCTGTGTTTTGTGTGTGTGTGTGTGTGTGTGTGTGTCTATAAGTTTTTTGTCTGAGTCCAGTGGAAAATTAGAACCAAGTGGTGCGCCGGTAGTGCACTGCATGCATGCAATAAAGATGATGTTCGTTTGTTTGAATTTCGCTTTTGTCAAAATTGGATTTGTTTCTGTTGAAGATTTAAATTTCAAATGTAATGTATTTTCTTCTAGGATATTACATTCACCCTTGTCTCTATATAAGGAGGAGAAAACTTTGGATATACCTAGGGGCAGAGCCACCCTTGGACTAGGGTGTGTCTACCCACACTTATATTTTTCTTTTTTAAAAAAAAGTTTATTAGTTTTAATTTTTAATTTTTAATTTTTTCAGCCTAATTTTAAAAATAAAAAATAGAACAACTCTCATAAATCACATTTTATATATTCCCCTCTAGTAGTTGATTTATTGTCGTAGATCATAACATTATGCGACTTCAAGATAAAATTCGACAATTTTATTGCCCAAAATCTTTTTATTAGAGATTTGTAATATTTATATCTTTATAAATTTGTTTGCATAAATTTTCTGATGATGCGGGTGTGTCAGGTACTGAAAACACCAACTTGAATTAAAACAATAAAAATCTAACTTGTATATGGAATCAAACAACTATTTATACTAAATTTGACCGCTTGTTATAATATTCTAAACAAATACAACACCAATGGTAAAGAGAAAACAATGGAACTCGATGAAATAAAATCCCAACATTATTGTGTATTTACAAATCAGTATGAAATTACGAAACACAAAAATATAGTAAAAGCGTGCTGAAATATGAACGACAATTATTTCTAATGCCAAATTGTGGAATGAAAACGTGAAAAATTCTTGAGCTATCACTATGAATTCTGCAAGGCGTTGCGAAAGTTTGTGTGAGATGTGTATTCTTTCCTTCTTGTCGATCTTCTTTTTCTTCAAAATTTGGGCGATTTCCCAACTCCCATGATATAGTCCATGATTTTCCTCGGACTCTCCCTATCTGTATGCTATTTGAATTGATGAGCTTATCTGATTTTATTTTCTAGTTATCTTCATTCTTCTTGGATTTGACCTCAACTAGTCTTGGCCTAATTAAAATGTAGCTCTTACAAACTTAAAATCTATAAAATAAAATAAAAAAAAACCCTTTATTAATTGTTGTTCACGATTTGCTTATATTTGTGTGGAGTGGACTCATTAGCAAACCCCATGCACCCCCACCACTAACATCAAAGTGCAACACTTGGCCTCCTAGTACCACCGGCCATTAAATCAAAAACTCCTTATTTTTTATACGTATATTATTTTGTTTTTCATATATTTAATATTCACGTGACCCATTACCATCGACATGATATTTGAGCAAAATGGCGATTACATGTGCAACCTCAAAATCGAATTTCCATAAGTGTGATTTAAATAAATTCCCAAATTAACTTCCTTTTTTACATGGTCTATAATTTACACATATATGCATGGTGTCACAACCTTTCTTTTTTGGGTAATATCTTCATGGAAATTTTTTTTTGTTGTTGTAATTTTGATTTTCTATCTTGTTAAATTTTAGTTTTAGCCCGTTAGTCATTTTTCCAATAGGACGTTGATGTGGTATAATGTAGTGTTGATGTATGTACGTAGTGTCACATCATACATCTCAATGAATAAGAATTAAAATTTCCAAAAATAGGAATTTAGGACTAAAGTTGAAATTTTATAATATAACTAAAAAGCATAAAAATCCAAAAAACAATTTTCCCTATCTTCAACTAATGTTCTTTAAATTGAACTTGAGTAGTTGATTGAATAATAAATTCATAGTAATGCCGTAATATCTTTTTAAAGTCCAGTTATTCAAAAAAATGTAATTATTATCATATAGAAATTATTGATACTGAGCATAAATTGCGAAGCCTAGCTAATGTAATATCTAATTCCATTCATTATGCAATAGTAGAAGCCCAACATCTATCCTGGTTTACACTGTTTTTTTATGTTTACAATTATGTAGTTGGTTAATATGATATTTCTGAATCATATTTCTGAATCCACATGTTGAAATGCAATTTCATATGGTGTTATAATAAAAGTTCTTTTGGCACTCGGGAATATGTTGTTAAGAATACTAAAAACAAAATCATTTGCATTAAATATATTCATTCAATGCTTTGCGGACTTTTTACAAGTGAACATGATATTAAAAAGATAGAAAATATCAAGGGAAAAAAGACTAGATAAACATAAGATAGTCTAAAACTACCTACTTTGTATAATATCCTATTTATATTAGGAAAATAAGGCTATAATTTTCGCATCATTTTCTATGGAAACTCATTTATGTCCAAATTCGACTTTACTCCTTTATTTAGAAAGAAAATCATGTCCGGGTTGGGCTTTTGAGAGAGATCCTAATGGGTAACCCATTTTGAGGAAGGGCAAAGGGCCCATATTGGATTCCATTGTGTGGGCCCACTATACAACACCTGTATTTTGTGGTGAGATGGTGCACGAGGATTAAAATCTCTAGCTTGGCTAACTCATTCCCTGGGCAGGAGTGAATCCCATTGCCAAATGGCATGAACGTATTGGGCTTTGGCGCGACCTGTCATAAAATTTACATACTCTCGGCCATCTTTCTCGGAAGGGATCATGCTGGATTCTATTAGGAATAAATAAAATTTGTATTAATTTTATTGGAAATTACCTCAAATCTTGAAGGTTGAAATTTCTCTGGCTCTGGGAAATTCTCAGGATTGTGGTGAATATTTCTGAAGAGGGGCAACACTTTCCATCCTTTTGGAATCAGATAACCTGCAAATTTACAGTAAACAAGTAACTGTTAGAAAATAAAACATGAGATTTGATCAAACAAAATATTACAATTTTGGGTTATTGAAGTTTCACTTACCATCAAATTCTACATCTTCGACAGCCTCCCGAAAAGTAAAAGACAAGATGGATGCCACTCTCAGTGTTTCTTGAATCACCCTTGTGGTGATTGGCATTTTCTTGGTGTCCGCCCATTTCAAAGCTTTCTCCTCACCGCGCTCTTCTTTTGACTTCATTATGCCCTCTTGCTCTTCCTGCGAAAATCCCGATGTTTAAATCTTTAATTTCCGTCTTTGAAAGAATTTCATCAAAGTTCAGTTTGGGATGTGGGTTCTTACAGTGACAGCTTGCAGAACACTTGGGTTTTCACCAAGATATTTCAAAATCCAAGTTAACACACTAGCTGTAGTGTCGCGACCCGAAAAAATCACGCCGATAACATTGTCTGCGATTTGTTCATCGGTTAGGCCTTCGGTATCTGCCATGAAAGTACCGAGCAAATCGGTGTGATCACGTTTCGTTTCCCTCCTGAGTGAGATGATTTTGGCCAAGATTTGTGCCAATTCCTTCCTAGCTTTCATTGACTTGTGAAAAAGGGTTCCGGGGAGATTGATCGGCATTGAATTGTATCCCTTTTCAAGAATGTGGTAGCATCTCGTGAGATCTTCTCTGTACAGAACTTCATCTTCCCCAAGAATCGAAAGCATTGCCACATTGAATGTGTACTGCAAGAATCAATTTGAAGCTAATCATAATCAGATTTCAAGGCTCTGTTTTCCCCTGTTTTTTAGGCTTGAGAAAACGATGAAACTCACCGTTTTCATTTCTTGGTAAGTGGTGATCGATTTGCCGTCCCATGATTTCAAACTGCTCATCGCAACCGATTCGATTTCCGGGACGATGTTTTTGATCGCTTCGGGCATGAATGCTCGTAGAACAAGCTTCCTCAGCTTGGTATGGTACTCTCCCTGGTGAAAGAACAAGGCTTGTTTGCCCAACATCCTCTCTTTGCTAGCAGGAAATGTGGGCTTAAAGAGATGGGATTTTGAAACTAGCACAAGTCTGGCCGCCTCCGGGCTTGAAATCATCACACAATTGCACCCCAAAATGTGAGTCTTGAATATGGAGCCATACCTGCCAAAGTCCAAACAAAGAAACAATCTTTATGTGAGAATAAGGTCAAACAATAATCTTGAAATCCTGGAAAAGCGAGAGGTAGGGAAATTTGAACGAACTTCTTGATTTTTGACGCAAAGAAAGTGTTGGGGTTTTGGGAGTACATTTGTAAGGTTTCACCAATATAAGGCCAGCCCATGGTCCCCGGCGGAAGCTGCGATTTTACTTTGCCAAAAGACCAGAATCTGAGGATTTGATTCAGGAGCAAGTACGAGAAAATCAAGGTCGCGAATACGTAACAAAATGTGATGGATTCCATGATTTTGTAACGCTCAACGTTTTGCAAAAGTTGTACCGATGAATATCAGAGAATAAGCTTTTTTCGATTCGATGAAGCTATGCAACGAATTGCAGGGGTATTTATAGGTCTACCGTGGCCCGTTGGGGGGATGGATCTTTCAAACACCGACTAAAACATGGATTATATATAGTTATTGTTTACCTGTAAAAATTATTTGTAAACTTTTTTTAATCTTTCACATTCGGGAAAAAATTTCCTATATGCACCGTACATTTACCTGGGATGGGATGCATGCATTGCATTTTAAACGTGTGGCACGATCTTATATATAGGATAAACATAAAGGCGAATTAACTAATGACAAAAACTTGTGTGAGACGGTCTCACGGGTCGTATTTTGTGAGATGAATCTCTTATTTGGGTCATCCATGAAAAAGTATTACTTTTCATGATAAGCGTATTATTTTTTATTGTGAATATCGGTAGGGATGACCCGTCTCACAGATAAAGATTCGTGAGACCGTCTCACAAGAGACCTACTCTTAACTAATAGACTTCGATATTTTTATTAAGTGGACTGATAGAATCTACCCATAATTAATTTTCTAAATAAATTCACAATGTAAATTATTATGAAAGCTGCCTAATTATTTGAAATTTAGCGGTAAAACTAATGCTGCTTTATATATGTGAATTACTGGTGACATGTTAATGATAGGAAATTACGTTTCCATGGAAACAAACCATATCTCCTTTCCTATAAATTATGATGGACAAAATATTTATTATCATTAAATTATATTTAATATTTAACGGCTTGAAATTAAGTGGTCAATTTTGGTAAGCTCTTAGATTGCTCAAGTTAATTAAAGGATGACGAATGGTTATAAATTAATAATTTGATTTTATAGGATAAAAAATAAAATAGAAATATTGTGTTAATTTGAAATTTATCACAATTAATATGAAATACTATATAAACATTTAAGAGATGAATTTGAATTTTTTGATTTTATTTATCTAAACAACACAAAAAATATTTGAAATCCATCAACCAAAATAAAACTAATTTACTTCTATATCGAATTAAGCATTTAAAAAAAAAAAAAAAGAAGTTCAGCAATTTCAATCATAATTTTGAGTGAAGTTTATATTAAAATATATAAACATGAAGGATTTAAATGTTTTTCCAGTTTCTGTTTCATTTATTTTATTTGATCATCTCAAGTTTTTAGTGTCTTTGATCTTCTTTCTCTTTCCATAAGGGTGATATTATTCAAAAATCAAAATTTAGAGTTTGTTGATGATATTGAGCAAATATTAAATTTAGCAACTCCTGTATTCTTTTTGCAATCAAATGAGACATCTTCACTTGTAAAACAAAAAAAAAATTTAATATTAACATGCTATACTTCAATTATTTATCATGAACAACGTAAAAATCCTAAAGTACTGCCAACTCCCGTCGATCTTTAATCCCAATACACGTCGAAATCCTGTAAGCAATATGTGCCATATCCGGCCTCGTTTCCGAGTTCGAAGCCAGAGCAAGATTCGCAACTTCCACTAAAACCCGCAACTGTTCCGCATCCACGTTGCCTTTAAGTTTTGGATCCATCATTTTCATCAACATTTCTACATCATGATCACAATTCTTCCGACACTCATGGGTCCATTCAGCCAATGTAAACGAGCCCTGCAACGATCTCAACCCGGTGATCAGCTCGAGAAGTAAGACCCCGAAGCTATAAACGTCGCTCTTCGGCGATACAATTCCGGTATTTAGATAATTTGTGTCGACATAGCCGAGGGAACCCTTTACCGCGATTGGTGTATGGGCGGTTTGTGGGTCATTTCCGAGCTTGCAGAGCCCGAAATCCGCTAGTTTGGCGCGGCTGTCATCAATCAGTAGGACGTTGGACGACTTGATGTCTCTGTGGATGACAGGAGGATCGGCGACGGAGTGGAGATAGTCGAGGGCGTAAGCGATGTCGAGGGCGATGCTGAGGCGATTGGACCAGCTTAGGATGCCGGAAGATTGGCCTTGGTGGGTATGCATTCGGTCGAATAGGCTGTTTCTTGGGACGTATTCCAGGAGTAGAAGTTGCTCTCCTGGTGAATTGTCATTACATTAATTTATACCCAAAATTTAACATGGGATGGCAGTCATGTTAAAGAAGCCAATACATAATAGTAATTCATCTGTATCCACTAGTTCTACCAAAATAGCATCAATAGTATTTCTTGGAAGAAATGAACATATATACAAGAACACAATATACCTTTTTCCAAGCAAAATCCCATCAGGCACACCAAATTGGGGTGAGAAATCCTAAGCAAAACGGAGACTTCATCCAAGAACATCTTCTGGCTGCCACCCCTCTCCTGCATCACCCTTTTCACTGCACCAAATCTTCCATCTCCAAGCTCTGCAAGGTACACATACGATGTCGCTCCGACCCCGACCCGAGTCCGGAAATCACTCGTGGCCACCTTTAGTTCCTCTAGTGAATATGTCCTGATCGAATAGTTTTTTATTTTACAGCTAATGATTTGTTGTGTGATCTGATCTTTACACTTCTGATCGCTTTTTCCCGCTACATCGTTTGAAGATTTATCATCTCGGGACTCTAAATACACAACCCATTTTCTTAAAATGATCGTGAGAACGATGACCAGTGTTATTGCACCAGCGATCAAATAGCTTCTTCTACTGGATGTGGAGAAACCAAGAAACCACATATTTGCTTGCTTTTGTGTGGCATACTAGTCCTTCGTTCTTTCAATATAAAAAGATTACAAAATTATCACGACCAACTAATATAAAGGTGTTTTTGGTTCAAATTATTAACCAGAATACCAAAGAATATATTGTATATGCGTACAATTATTTAGAATCTATGAAACGAGAGTCATTTAGAAATGAAGTCAAAGCAAGATGTAAATAAATCCAGGTTCTTTTGATGAGATTTGATTGAGAAAAAGAGGACTTGACTTTCATCCCTGATCGAACTACAAAATCGACGAACGTCTACACGTTGGCATATATATATTTTCACATTCTAATACTGGCTAAAGCTTGGATATTGTGTGTATAAAATATATGTTTAATTAAAGAATGAATTTTTATATTCACAGTACCGATCGATCGATGTTCTTTATTCTTAATATTGGCAAAGTGTCATTAATCAATAAATATATTATAATGTATCTGTTAAATCAAGATTCATGAATTTGGATTTTTGCACAGGGAGGCTTAGCCTGTAATTGAATACAGTGTCGTATGCATGGTAACCAACGTGCACAAGGATCTTAATTGTGTCTTCTTCAGCAGACGTACAGTTCAACTAAACGACCAGTCCTATTTCCTAATAAGGGTGATATTATTCAAAAAATCAAAATTTAGAGTTTGTTGATGATATTGAGCAAATAATAAATTTAGCAACTCCTGTATTCTTTTTGCAATCAAATGAGACATCTTCACTTGTAAAACCAAAAAAAAAAAAACAATATTAATATTAACATGCGCTACTTCAATTATTTATCATGTACAACGTAAAAATCAATCGGGCACTTCTTGCGAAACAAGTATGGCAGATGACTTATGGCACACGTCCTGAAAGCACGTCACCTTCATGTGAGTGGCTGTTGTGTTTTCAGTGGTTCGACGGATGCCTCTACTAGTCATTGTCCACTCTTTTGCCCAAAAGTTCGTGATGCTTGGAAACGTATTGATATCTGGTTATGCTTGAAGCAGTGCAGTAAGATCATGTCATTTCTATATTGTGGGCTCTATTTGAGGGACCTCCTTAACTCCTTTCAAAGTCTGGATTTGAGTTCTCTGCAATGCATGCTTGGGCCATTTGGAAAGAGCTCTGTAGGTTGGAACACCAGTCTCATCAGCAACCCCATTCGATTAAGATTGACTGGATGCTCTCATATCTAGATGAATTTCGAAAATCCTTGAGTGCTAGTCTGTCTCAGCCTTTGACTAATCAGCATATAAATTGAGGCATGTCGCAATACTGGAAAATTTGATGGGGCTGACTTGTGAAGCAATTTAACAGTGAAAATTAACACGTTTCATTTCTATTTTATGTGTGAGGTTTGCAAATTAACCAACATGCGATGGTCGGTGGGCAAATTTCACACCAAATTTCCAACATTAGTTCGCACCGAATCACTTGACACCATTTTCTTCAAAAATACATCCTTTACCCAGTTACAAAAAATTTATCCTATATTCTTCCAATTTATCCGTTTTTCACTGTATTCTTCGTGCGCCTTTCCTCAAGAAATTTGCGACCATGCCATTTCACCAATCGAAACATCCCCTGTTTCTTCAGGGAGAGGTACGACGCTATATGACGTGTCCCAATTAGTCGACAAAATGACTCACAGAAGACAGAAAAGGTCTGACTATCCACTCTTGCGGGATGTTTTCAAGATTGTTCAAATTGTTACCATGAATCCGAGTGCTGTCAATGCAGCATTGGTGCATGCATTGGCTTTGAAACAAGGAGCTCTTGCTGATTTACCTTTCGCTACTTCTGTTCTCACTGCTTATTCAAGAGCTAAGGATTTTCGCTCTTCCTTGGGTTTATTTGGTGAAATTCTTGATAAAGATGTTGTGTTTTGGAATGCGATGATAACTGCATGCACAGAGAACAAGTGCTTTGGGACTGCAGAAGATTTTTTCAAGAAAATGGTCGGTGAGGGGTATGGATATGATCTAACGACTCTTGTTGTGGTAATGACCGTTCTTTCGAATTTGAGGAGTTCTATAAAAGGCCAAATTGTTCATGGGTTTAGTGTCAAAACAGGAATGCTTAAAGATTTAGTTTTTAGTAATGCTTTGATTGATATGTATGCAAAATGTGGTGACTTGGAGTCATCGGAGTGTATCTTTGCAGGGATAGAATGTAAAGACATAGTGTCTTGGAATACCATTATCAGTGGTTGTCTTCATAATAACTGTCCCTATGAGGCCCTCCGGTACTTAAGACACATGATTACCAGTAAAAATGAAGTTGATTCTGTGACTATATCTTGTTCCATGGCAGCATGTACTTGTTTGCGAGAGTTTGATGTTGGTCTCACGATTCATGGGTGGGGATTCAAATTGGGTTATGCGGAAAGCAACCACGTATCAGTTGCTAACTCACTTATTTCGTTCTATTTTCAATTTCGTGATATCTGTGCTGCAATATATGTTTTTAAAGGAATGGTGATCAAGAATGTAGTTTCTTGGAATGCCATGATCAAGGGATTTCTTCTTATTGGAGAAGTTGGAGAAGCGTTTAATTTTCTACATGTTATGCAGTTTGTAGGATCAACACAACCTGATATTGCAACAATGGTTACCATAATCCCATTCTGTGCTGAACTCTTCCTTCTGCGAGAAGGAAAAGCTGTTCATGGCTTCACGATTAGGAGAGAGATGGTATCAGAATTTTCAGTGATCAACAGTCTCATTAACATGTATTCCAAGAACAATCATGTCATAGAAGCCGAGTATCTATTCATGAACATGCCACAAAAAGACTTGGTTGCATGGAATACAATGATATTTGGGTATGCTCTAAACGGTCAACCTTATCAAGCTCAAACCTTATTCAAGAAAATGTTGGTTTGTTGTTCAAAATGTACGTTGCCAACTCTATTGGCGGCTATTGCATCTTGTGATTTTCCAGAGTCACTTCAATTCGGAAGATCAATTCACGTTTGGCATGTCAAATTAGGTTTTTCGGACCATAGTTTTGCTGTGAATTCCCTCATGCATATGTACACCATCTGTGGAGATTTGGCGGCTACTTTTGCATTATTAGGTGGAATCTCAGTTAAATGTGATGTTACCAGTTGGAACACTGTAATTGTTGGCTGCACACAAAATGGCTATTTTCAGGAAGCTTTAGAATCGTTCAACTTAATGAGGAAAACATCTGTTGCACTATATAACTCGACGACCCTTCTAAATGTTATATCAGCTTGTGGGAATCTTGGATCGAGTTTCGAGGGTAAGTTAATTCATGGTCTTGCTCTTAAAACTCCGGCTGGTTATGATGTACGAGTGCAAAATTCACTAGTAACAATGTATGGCAGAGTAGGAGATACTGAGAGTGCAAGATTAGCATTCAACCTTACCCATGACCACAATATATGTTCATGGAACTGTGTAATATCTGCTGTCTCTCAAAACGAGGATGCTAAGAGAGCACTGGAATTGTTCCGTTCCCTTGATTTTGAGCCAAATGAAATTACCATTTCGACTGTTCTTTCAGCTTGTACCCAGCTTGGAGTCATGGCATATGGAAAACAGATCCATGGGCATGTTTTCAGATTCGGTTTTCACAAAAATCCTTTCATATCCTCCGCTCTTTTGGACATGTACAGCAGTTGTGGCAGGCTGGACATTGCTGAAAAAGTGTTCCTAAGGTCATCAAAGAGGTCTATTTCCACCTGGAATTCCTTGATATCTGCCTATGGATTCCATAGTTTTGGGAAAAAAGCAATTGAAACGTTCTACGAAATGATCAGACTCGGGATTCATCCCTCAAATAGCACATTTACAAGCCTTCTTTCAGCTTGCAGCCATTCAAGGCTGGTTGATGAAGGGTGCATGTATTATGACCATATGTTCAGCAAATACCGAATCCAACCGGAAACCGAACATTATGTATGTATGGTTGATATGTTGGGTCGTTCTGGAAAACTCAGAGAAGCTTATGATTTTATCAAGAATCTACCATTGAAAAGTCCCCAACCAGGCATATGGGGTGCCCTGCTAAGTAGCTGCAGCTATCATGGAGATGTTGACATGGGAAGAGAAGTTGCACGTATTCTATTCGCTTTAGAACCTGAAAATGTTAGTTATTATGTATCGTTGTGTAATATGTATGTTGCTGCTGGAAGATGGGAGGAAGCTGTGGAGTTGAGGACCTTAATTCATGATAAACAACTGAAGAAACCAGCTGGTTATAGTGTGATTGATGTTGGTTTAAGGTGAGATATGTCTTTGGCACTTCTAAACTTTCTGCACTGATTTGCTAAAATCGGCCATCGCTATAAATATCCTTCAAAAAGTTGACATTAAAATTTATTGTACGGTTCAATTCGGCTTGTTCTTGAATGAATAGTCTGCTCACCACAATCAGCCGATGACATCAAATAGAACCCCAAAGATATGTTCGAGTGTATTTTGGGATGCAGTTTTATTTTTGGAAAGAAAAACAAAACACTTCTACCTCACTTTCAATCTCGTTCATCAAAGCACTTATCTATCTTCTTCACTGACCATTCGCCTAATGTTTTCTAAGAACACAAAATAGAAACACAGGTTGGCCAAAACATCTATTTTCTACTTTGACTATAGATTGCATTCCATGAAATTCAAGATCCCAATTAAGGGGTCGGATGGTGATGAAGAACTTCATAATTGGGATTAAGTGACTTGATACATTTTAATAGTTTTTCAAGAAATTTGAAAGTAAAATTCATGTGGAGTAAACCAATGCATATCTCGAACTGTTAAAAGTTAAAACACAGAGCTTACATCGTTTTTGTTTGCAATTGCATCTAATAATGGAAATAGTAACCATTTAATCTTTTAGTAGCCATTACAAATTTAATTCCTAAAACACACACGCAAGCACACGTGGTGTAAACCAAAGCTAATTTTTTTCACAATAAACGCAGCGAAGTTTTGGTCAATATTCCACGGCTAAACTGTGTCCAGGCTTGGGCTCATAAGGTGCTGCAGAAAATAGATGTCCTTCAAATCATCTGCAGTAAATAAATGTACCGATATATCCACAGGTACAAAAACAAATGCTCTGTCAAACAAAGCGAGACAAGCCCAGTGCTAAAGCAAGACGGGTTCAACTACACAAAGAAAATGCAATAACCACATGGCATAAACAACAGACTGAATCTTACAATTTTAAGGACTTGAACTACAAAATATTAAAACATAGTGTACACAAATCAATTGGATGGAGAAAGGATCTAAGAGATTCAGATTACTTCGAGAGTATAACAAATCAGTTGCATGAAGCAAGTATAAAAGTTTAACAGAAAACCATAGAATTACCTTGTCAACGAGGAATCTCCAGGCCGGAAGGCCAGCAAAATAAGAATTGAGCTGTTTCAAGAGTTGAGCAAAGTTCTTGCGACTCCTGTGATAAACAAGCAAGTTTCTTCCAATGTCAGCAGGGAAAAATGAACAAAAACAATGCACCAAAATGAACGGATATTACAAATTTCATGCCAATAAGAATAGAAAATTGAACTGATATTATCAAGTGTAAAATCCTCGAGCTATGTGAGTTTGAATAATAGCTTGACCATTTATTGGATCACACTACATATATAATCCACAACAGGAAAAACAGCAATCTTCATTGTCTCAACCAAATTACTAAATTATAGACGACTCCATCAACAAAGACGTACCATACTTTCACCAATAGTCTCCACAAGAACAGGATCCATTTCTAAAATGATGAAACCTATTAGCATCCCTCACGATGATTATTCTCTTAGTAATCATGGTTACAAATTTTGTAAAATTATGGCAGTCTAAACAAACCCTTAGGTTTTTTATAATCCTTATTTCGTCCCCTTCATCAGACATTATAAGCCCAAAAGCAATGGCCAATTTCTCACTATGAACTTTCACCATTAGTTCCTTTTCTTCTTCCTCTACATCGTGCAGAGCTGTAACAGTCTCCATTTGATATCCAGAATTTTTCATTTTTTCCATTAAATTTTCAAGCATCGAGTATATAACTTTTGCTTCTGGGTGGGACTGGTCACTGGATGTAAAGACATGTGGCTGCCCCCTGACCTCAATTAAAGTGCAGCCAGGCATCTTTGCAAGATTTCTTTTCTTCACTATTTGACGAAGTGAAGCAGCCTGGGAGTAATTGTGATTCGTCGAATATATATTTGAGAGTAGAACATGATATCCTACATTGTTGGGATCCAACTCAAATAATTTATCAGATGCCAAGCGAGCTACGTTGGCATCCTTGTGAATCATACAAGCACCAAGCAATGCACCCCATTCCGCAGGACCAGGCTCAATTGGCATCCTATTTATTAATTCCAAGGCATCTTCCAATTTTCCAGCTCGGCCAAGAATATCAACCATGCATGCATAGTGTTCAGAATTAGGTTCAAATCCATGGTCATAAATCATTGAACGGAATATTTCTTCACCTTCCTCCACCAAGCCAGCATGACTACAAGCATACAAGATAGAGAGGAAAGTAACTCTTGTGGGTAAAATCCCAGAAAGTAGCATTTTTTCAAATAGTTTTAGTGCCTCATGCCCATGTCCATGAAGGCCATAACCAGTAATCATGGAATTATAAGTCACTGCATTTTTATCCCCCATGTTATCAAATAATCTTCTAGCCTCCTCAATGCTCCCACATTTCATGTACATGTCAATCAAAGCGGTCGAAACATAGATGTTGGAATCAAGGTACTCTCTTTTAATCAAATCATGAACCCATTTTCCAAGACTTAAAGCTCCAAGCTGAGCACATGCAGACAGAATACTTGTAATTGTAACATGATTTGGATGAATATCAAGCTTCTGCATTTCATGGAATAGAGTTATTGCCATTTCTGTCTCCCCGTTTTGGGCATATCCGGAGATCATGGCGTTCCAAGATGCCAAAGTTTTTTCTGGTGACTCATCAAATAACTGTCTCGCAAATTCTATCTCATTGAGCCGACTATAAGTGGTTGTCAATGCAGTCGAGACAGAAGAACTAAATAAAAAGCCAGACTTTTCACAAAAGCCATGAATTGAGCAAGTAAGTTCCAAATGACCAAATGGATAGAATACAGGGATTAAACCAACCACTGAACTTGAGCTTACTTTGCGCCTTGAAGAAACCAGTTCCTTGAACAGCTGAACTGACAACTCAATTTCATTATTACAATTAAATCCAGAGATCATGGTATTATATACAATTAAATCGGGATTCACTATTAACCCAAACAACAACTTAGCAGTCAAAATATCCCCACATTTTGCGTACAAAGAAATCAAACCATTCATCACATGATCATGAAAATGGCAGCCGACCTTCATAGCCAACGCCTGAACCATCATTCCAGTTCGGATCTCCTGCAACTCAGCTACACCAGAAATCACCACAGCCAATGTAGTCGAGTCAAAATGCGTAGTCTTTCCAGTCATATCTTGAAAAACATGGAGCGACTCGTAAAAACAACAATTTTTAACCAACCCAGAAATCATCGTATTCCAAAGAACCGTATCTGGCTCCGGAATCACATCAAACACCTTATACGCCATCTCTATCCTCGAAAAACTAGCATACATATCCACCAAAGCCGAGCCCACGAACAAATCAGAACCATAACCAGAGACAACCACAAGCCCATGAAGTAAAACTCCAACTTTTTCACACGCAATGGAAGGAAAACCGGAGAAAGCTGCTATAATGAACGAATACGTAAAATTATCAGGTTTCAACTGGAACTTCCAGCATAGACTTCTGTACACACACAGCGATTCATAAGGGCTCTCCCTAAGGCCTTTAATGAGAACATTGTAGAGGAAAAGGTCAGGTGAATTGATGCTTGCAAAGAGAAGCTTCGCTTGCGCTGTTGCATTGAGGTCAAGGAGCTTCTGGATGAGCTTTGTGATGATGGTTTGATCACTGGAAAGATTGCTGCGAATGATTAGGGCGTGGGCCTCGTTGAGCTGTGAGAGCTTCGTTGTCTGTTTAAGCAAACGGAAGAAAAAGTTTTTGTCCTTTGTAGCAGCTAAGGCTCGGGTAAAGTGCATTTATATTCCAACCTATCAATAGCGTAGGGCTTCTAAAAGATATGATCTTTGTCGGAGGCCGATGAAGCTTCGAATCGGCTGCCATTGATGGATAGAGATCGGCTTCTTCAGACAAAGGCAAAATCTCGATAAATTCGCAGCCATCGTCACTGGGATATCAAAACAAGTCTGCGTGCTAAATAAAAGATACAGTTTTAATTGATATATAACTAACAATTTATTATCTTATTCGATTTCATGTTTAATATTTATTATATCATTTATTCATCAATTAATTATTTATTTTATATTAATTAAATTTAAATATTATTTTTAATAAATAATATTATTAATATTTTCAAAATATAAAACGATAATAGTCAAATTTGATCACTTAAATCAATCAAATTAAACATTATATTAAATAAATTTTATATTTATTTTATTATTAAAAAATTTATTTATCTCTATATTATTATTTTATCTCTCATTTCAAATAGACCCTGAAATTAAAACGGACCGGAATTAGCGATCTCAGCCCCTAAAATCATTATTTAATATATATTTTCAGTATTAATTTTAGCTTGATATTTGAACAAGAAGTACAAAGATGATTATAAACCAGTAGGAAATTTGTGTTGGGAACTTCCCTTCAAACCAGTAAGCTTTTCTTAAAACGAATAAATACAAAACATTCAATCCTGAACGAGAAAAAAGTGCGCTGGAAACACTATATCAATCAGCTGAAGCTAAATTATTCAGCAAGTCAAGATGATAAACTGTAAACTGTCCTAGAAAATGCACTTGGCAAAGAGCCAGATCAGGAAAAAAAAAAAAAAGTATTAAATAATGGAAAGTAAATTAACCAAACATCACGAATTCAAAAACTTATTTGCTAAAATCCTCATATCATGTATGCAAAAACTCGTATTGGATCAAATATGTTGAGGTTCACGTAGTTAAAAATAATTATCGACATTCATAAGCATGCAAATAAAATATCTAAAATCTCAATAATTGAGATCACCAACACATCATCGTAGATTCATAAGCAATTCCTATGAACTCCCTCTTCTTCTTTTTCTTCTTCTTCTTCTTCTTCTCTGCTACACTGCACACTTCACAACATTTCTGAAGCTCAAATTCCACAAAATTTAAGTATATATGGCCATCATCGGAGAGATCTATGTTGTTACATCTTCAGGTACAGCCGTACAGGCCATCTTTTTCCTTGTATCCAACTGTGCAACCATCTCTTCCGCAAGCTACAGCCCCACCCTTGTCGCCCCCTCCATCGTCCCCGCCGTCATCAAAATAACATCCCACGCCAGACAAGGACACACCTTAGGCACTGACGCTCAAATGGGCTCTGAACTGGAAGCACATCTCTTCGCCAGGTCCAACGGGCCGGTCCCGGCTTGCGCCATTGTTGACTTCCAAATGGGCTGGACGAAGCATATCTTCTGGAAGTTCAAGATTCCGGTCATCAGCTTCTTCACCTTCGGCACGTGCGCAGCCGCTATGGAGTGGGGTGCTTGGAAGTCCGGTGCTTGCGGCGTTAACCCAAGTGAGATTCACCTTATTCCCGGCTTTCCAGAAGAAATGCACCTTAAATATCATGACTTTGTGCGAAAGCCTCTTCGACAACCCCCACTCTCCGGCGGTGGCGGTCCACCTAGACCAGGCGAACAGCCGCCGTGGGTCCCATTGGTTGAGGGCTCCGTCGCGCTGATGTTCAATACTTGTGATCATGTTGAGCGTCCATTTATCAAATATTTAGCCACTGAGATGGGCTTGCCTGTGTTGGAGTGGGCCCTCTTTTACCCAATCAATTTTGGGCTTTGTCCAATTCAATGATCCATGATGTCCTAATTAGAGAACCTAAGCACCAAAGTAACTTCAGTGAGGACCAAATACTGATATACTACAATGTTTGAATAAAAACCCTGAAAAATCTGTCCTTTACGTGTCATTTGGTAGTGAAGTTAGCCCTACTATTGAAGAATCCAGCAACTGGCAAGCGCATTGGAAGAAATGCATTATCCATTCATATGGGTCGCTCGCAGCATTTCAAATAATAAATCGCGCAACGGACATCCGACGGATCTAGCAAATAATGCGGTATCAAATGCCATAAAAGATGTGAAAGAGCAAAGAAATGAATGGGATTTTCTTGACGAATTGACGGTTAGAATCCGAGGAAGAGGGTTGATCATAAGTGGTTGGGCACCACAACTGTTGATACTGAGTCATCCTTCGATAGGGGGATTCTTGTCGCATTGTGGATGGAACTCGACCATGGAGGCTATAGCTCGAAGTGTGCCAATCTTGGCGTGGCCTATTCGGGGTGACCAAATTTATAATGCTAAATTAGCAGTGGACCATCTCGAGATTGGTTACATGGCCTGGTCTAGTGGCTCCATGGATACTGTTAAAGACGACTTGAGACGAGTAATGGAGAAGCTGATGACGAACCAAGTAGCTCGGAATCATGCAGAGAATTATCGGGGAAGTTTGATGACTTCAAATGTTGCATTGGATGTATTGAGAGATTTCATGCAATATATATTTAAGTAATTATCTTTGCAAACAATGTTGATGTTCATTCGGAAACTTAATAATAATAATGTTGTGATTGTGAAGGTTAAAATTTTGAATTTTGCGCAAAATTCACTTTCGGTGGTAGAATCTTGTAAAAATAAATGAAGTTAATGGTTTCTGACCAGAATGGTTAATACTTTTCGTTACAAAATTCCTATAATTAAACATAGTATAGATAAGCGCGCGCGCATTTCATACAACTGCGTCTGGTTGTTTTTTAACAAGCTATAAAAGCCAGAAATGCAATTTCAACCAT
Source organism: Primulina huaijiensis (assembly GCF_012295235.1). NCBI lineage: Eukaryota > Viridiplantae > Streptophyta > Magnoliopsida > Lamiales > Gesneriaceae > Primulina > Primulina huaijiensis. The sequence continues at coordinate 19,385,228 of NC_133321.1, forward strand.
TTTTCTTCTTTCCTATCTCCAGGAAAACCAACATTAGACTCTTTAATTTTGGTTCAAATTATAATGGTCTCGAATGGGTTTGGTTTTTATTTAGATTTAAACTTTTTCTATACACCGAACTTACATCTATATCTATTATATAATAGTTACACACTTCATCACCAAAATTTAATCCATAACTTTTTTATAATTTGAGAAAAAGACATAAAATTAAGTGTTTAATTAATTCAAAACCAATTGAATCTTCCCCCCTCACAGAAACGTGCACAATTCTTAATAAATTATCAAGTCGCATCTTTCAAAAGTAAACTCGCCTCTTCTAAATTTTAATATACAAGTACAATAGGCTTAGGCTGTTATATATCAATATGAAATATAATTTGCCTTGTTGATATCTAATATGATAGTAGGTATCTTGTGAGACAGTCTCACGAATCTTTATATATGAGACGGGTCAACCCTGCCGATATTTACAATAAAAAGTAATACTCTCAACATAAAAAATAATATTTTTTCATGGATGACCCAAATAAGATATCCGTCTCACAAAATACGGCCCGTGAGACCGTCTCACACAAATTTTTGCCCTAATATGATAGCCTCATCAATCAACTCCTTGAATTGCACAAATCATTTAATTTTTATGTTTCACTTGTTTGCTCTGTGACAGTATACTGGTGGAATCTAGATGAGTGTGCTTAATACGAGAATCTATTCTATTCGAATCTAAATTTATACAAGTTATTTTGATTTAGGTGTCCATAAATCGTATATTCTTTATTCATTAATTGTTTAATATCTTCTATATTTTAAAAGTTCAGAGGGGATTTCTTTCTGATTCTACCACTTCCAATAAAATATAAGAGCTAGCTAGCATTCAGTTGGAATATTCTAAAGTCAAATGAATACGCCAAGCTTTCAAATAATTGAAAGTTCAGAGAAGAGTAAATATTTTCAGCCATGGTGACAAACCAAGACAGTGACTCAACGCCCAACAAATTCCAAGTACTTTTCTTTGACATTTTGCATAAATTATTGTAAGATTCAAGTTGTGTGTTTACAAATTAGAAAGAAATAGAAGATTTTCAAATCCAAATTTTCTTAAAAAATTCTTATTTTTTTTTCTCTTTTGCGATATACAATGTAAGAAAGATATTCGATACCCCAAGTTGCTAATGATCAGAGCTTATTTTCAGCCATGGTGACAATCCCAGAGAGTGACTCAACTACCCATCAATTTCCACGTACTATTCTTTGACATTTTACACAAGAGAAATAGCTCGGATAGGATTCATATTACATATAGGCATCGAACTAAGATAGATACAAAACTAGATTGGTTAGAACTCCACGGCTAGCTTTTAGATTTTTATTGAAACTCAAATATAAGATGAAGTAATTTTTTTTTGAGAAATAAAATTCAAAAGCCCAGATTGATGGAAATATATAAAGAAAGAGGAACGAAGAAAACAAAAAAAGAATTCATCAATATAACATAATGTAAAATAGTAAAAAGATATACGTTGCATTCTTTCCGATGTTTGTTGCAGAAGCAAAGATGTCTATTAAGGGAAAACACAACCGGAAAGAATCCAAAAGCCAATCCTTTTCCAGCTCTATAAAAAAAAAATGAGACAGTGGCAGATTAAACCAATGACTGCTGCTCCCAAGCAATCCCTCCTTCAAGATTTTACAGCAATAGCCAATTTAATAAAATTTCAAAAAGATTTTTATATTATTTTGAACAACTGTATTCAATCTGTTTCGTCTGGCCAGCATCCTAGAGATTCCTTACGTATTGAAATAGTTGCTTTGTTTGACTTGTCTTATTAGGCACTAGATATATAGTATATTCCGTCCCAAGAAAAGTGCTATGTTTCCCACTCAAACTATCTTCGTTTTATAAATATCAAGTCCGATTCTTCGACAGACGCCTGACCAAATTTCGATGGCTTCTTCTCTAACTAACTGCCCGCCATTCCCATACTCAGCCAAGTATTATCATGAAGATGGTGGCAGTTGTGTCAGGCAAACCAGTTTCTTCGGTGGAAAAGCTGTGCTCAATCAAGGTGTTGGGTACTCTGTGATTCTTGGATTTGGAGCCTTTTTTGCTGTCTTCACCTCTTTCTTGGTGAAAATTTTCCCCAACCCATCTCAGATTTCTTGGTTCTGTATCTATCTATACTTTGCATGACTTTTATCGAGAAATTTAAAATTTTTTGATGTGGGATTTATTTTTTTGGATTAGGTGTGGCTGGAAAAGAGATATGTTGGGTCCCGGCATACATCCGAATGGTTCAATACAGCAGGAAGAAATGTTAAAACAGGACTCATTGCCAGTGTGATTGTGTCTCAGGTAATGAGATATGCATTCGGATTGAATCTATTGCTGTTAATCTTTACTCAATCGTTTAATCAATCCTGCAGTGGACTTGGGCTGCTACCATTTTGCAAAGTTCTAATGTTGCTTGGGAATATGGAGTCAGTGGTCCTTTCTGGTATGCAAGTGGAGCTACTATACAGGCACGTCGTAAAGATACTCTTTTTTTCTTCTATATTTTTTTTACCCCAAAAAAAGGGACGGGCCTAAAAATTTAGAAGAGGGATTGGGTCAGATGGGAAGAGGGACGATGAAACTTGCATTTGTAGGAAAAGAAATTCTGCTGCCGGCCCCTTGTGCCACCCAGGGTCTGCTACTGTGCATGAGTTTGATCTTCCATTCTTGGTATAAAGATCGTATCTGCTCGTTTGATAAACAGGTGCTTTTATTTGGCGTGATGGCTATTGAGATAAAAAGAAAAGCTCCTCATGCTCATACAGTTTGTGAAATCGTCAAAGCAAGGTTTGTTCTATCTTAGTCTGTCATATTGTTTATGAAACATTTGGTTCCTAGAAGGCCAAACAGCAAAATCAACTAGGGGATGAATAATTGCTCAGGCTGCATCCCTGTTGTGTGATTACACCTGTAAATGAATTTGAATTTTCTAGCTTTTCAACAGATGGGGAACTGCGGCTCATATGGTCTTTCTGACATTCTGCTTCATGACAAACATTATCGTAACGGCCATGCTTTTACTCGGTGGATCCGCAGTGGTGAATGCTCTCACAGGGGTCAACATATATGCAGCAAGTTTTCTTATCCCTCTCGGTGTAATTGTGTACACACTTGCAGGAGGGCTAAAAGCCACTTTTTTGGCGAGTTACATTCATTCGGTAATAGGTACATGAAACCACCCATTCTCAATAGAAATTTGACAGATATAACTTTTCCACGTCACTAAGCCATATTCGTCGTTTTTCACTGCAGTACATCTAGTCTTAGTCATCTTTGTATACCTGGTATATGTCTCGAGCAGCGAACTTGGCAGCCCAACCGTTGTGTACAATCGTTTGCTTCAGGCTACAAGTAAAACACGTAGTTGTCAAGATCCGATTTCTCATATCGGGCAAGCCTGTGGTCCAGTCAGTGGGAACTACAAAGGATCTTTCGTCACAATGCTGAGTTCTGGAGGTCTTGTCTTCGGCATTATCAATATCGTCGGAAATTTCGGCACTGTGTTCGTAGATAATGTACGTACGGGGGAAGCCGTTGATCCTGAATTTCACAGATTTGGTATATCTTCATCAATTTTTAGGGATGTAAATACGTATTGAATAGTAACTTAACTTTAATTTCAGGGATACTGGGTCAGTGCCATTGCCGCAAGACCATCATCGACACACAAGGGATACTTACTGGGAGGATTGGTTTGGTTTGCAGTTCCGTTTTCTTTGGCAACTTCACTTGGTCTCGGAGCATTAGCCCTCGATCTGCCAATCACTGCAAGTGAGGCAAGCCATGGACTTGTCCCTCCTGCCACGGCTATTGCTTTGATGGGAAAAGGAGGATCTGTTCTTCTGCTGACAATGCTTTTTATGTAAGCTATAGGCAGAAAAGAAATTTAAAAACTTTCCCTCCCTTCTCTTGCCTATGACGGTTTCTTGAATAACCAAGTTTTTGTTTTTGAAAATTTTGCGTTGATGATTAGGGCTGTGACGTCTGCTGGTTCCTCTGAGCTGATTGCAGTCTCTTCACTATGTACATACGACATCTACCGTACATACATAAATCCAAATGCAAGTGGAAAACAGATTCTAAAAGTGTCGAGGAGTATCGTTCTATCCTTCGGTTGTTTCATGGGAATTTTAGCTGTGATATTGAACAAGGCCGGAGTTTCACTTGGATGGATGTATCTAGCGATGGGAGTCTTCATCGGTTCGGCGGTGATCCCCATAGCCTTTATGCTTCTATGGAAGAAAGCTAATGCATTTGGCGCCATTCTTGGAACAATTACTGGTTGTTTACTTGGAATCACAACTTGGTTAACAGTCACTAAAGTCGAGTATGGGAGAGTGAATCTCGAGACAACTGGAAGAAACGCGCCAATGTTGGCTGGAAATTTGGTTTCTATTCTTGTTGGTGGAGTTGTTCATGCTGTATGTAGTTTTATTCAGCCTCAAGATTATGATTGGGAGAGTACTAAACAGATTACTGTTGTCGAAAAGGAGAATCACGAATTGTCGATTGAAGAGTTTAAGGAAGAAAAGTTGATCAGAGCAAAAAGATGGATTATAAAATGGGGTGTTTGCTTCACTTTAGTGATTGTTGTATTGTGGCCTATGCTTACTCTTCCAGCAGGTAATCCACTCGGCTGAAAACACGATATTCTACGGTGGATTAGATCTAAAACTCTGGTTCCACTTGATATAACTGAAAGAAAGTGTCTTGCTATTTACTTCTATCTACTGGTGCAGATGAAAAAAATCGAGCCGAATACTGTTCATATTCGAGCTCCAGCAAGAATTTTTTTAGCTTTCGGAAAGTTTGGTTTGAAACTTAAAAAATGAAGTATTTTTTGCTCTAAGTTCCACTTAATTTTAAGTTCAAGCTCGAACTTGATTCATGTTAGCTTGCTAGTTGTGAATTAGTCAGTGAACAAAATAAATAGGATTCGAATTGAAAAATATTTGAGCCGGCTAAAAAAGCTCGAAGCAACACCATTCATCTGCACCTACCCCCATAGTTTCTACTATCAATCTTTGAACAATTTATGAATATGTTACCATGATAATGCAGGGCAATTCAACAAGGGATACTTCAGATTCTGGGCAGTCATAGCCATTGCATGGGGTACTATTGCTTCGGTAGTCATCATCGCTCTACCTCTCATGGAAAGCTGGGAGACGATTCAAAGCGTGATGCTCGGGATGTTCACGAATGACAGGATGATGGAAAAGATCGAAGAGTTGAATCTCAAGCTTCAGACCATCGTGTCTTTGCTGCCTGATGCAGAGAAAATGTATTTGCTAGAGAAGGAGAAGGCGAAGAAGAAAGAGGCGTCGGAACTAGAAATACAAATTGTTCCGGAATAACAGCAGCACTCGGCACAGGGCATAGACAAAAGATTCATGTGTGAAATAATACTATGAAGATTGGTTTTTTCGTGTGTGGAAAGCAGATAGTTGCGAGCTTTGTGATGACATATTTGCAAAATTTGCATAGTATAGAAGTAGTGGTTATGCTTTCCTATGTTTCTTGTTTCTTTTCAAGAACTCGTGTGGTTTGGAAGTAAAAACATGAAAACAATTACTATCAAAGTTCATGATTTCGAAGTGTAAAACGTCATATATATATTTTCTTGGAAATGTGAAAAGCGTGTCTTATAGTTCGACTCGAAGCACATTGTCGAAGATAGACTATAATTAATTTGAACTACTACCATATTTACCTGACATGTTATGCTCCATATAACGTTGAATTCAATATCTATTACTATTATATTACGTAAGAGAGCCATACAGAAATTGTATGTTTCCTGAGATCATTCTTAAATTACAAAACAAATTCATCATGTAAAAAAACATATCATATTTTTTAAAATAAATATTATATCATATGCTTACAACATAATATTTGTATAATATGCAGTGGCGGAGCCAGAAATATGGCTCTGCCCGGACTAAAATTTTAAATTCTAGAATTTTTTACTATTTTAAATTAATCTATCCGGGCTAATATCATATTATTCCAAAATTATACAAAATTTACATATAAATTTTTTTAAAAAAACTTGCGACAAGTCCTAGCATTAGTATGAGTTAGTTGACCGCGTAAGGACGATCCATCTTGATGACGAATTTGGACCACCCAGACTAAAGCCCGTGTATTTGTATATGTGGCTCCGCCCGTGATAATATGTCTGTGTGTTGTCGTTAATACGAATACTTAGTACTCTTTACTTCTTTAGTCCGAGCAAAATGCTTGTTTTTTTTATCTTCGATTCGAGATTTTTATAAAGAGGAACTTCATCAATGTAGCTAAACTAGTTACAATAACAATAGAAGGGATTTCAAACGTGTCTGGGTATTTTATTATAACTAGTGATTTTTGACATGTTTTATGTACTTGCACAGTTTTGTTATAATCAATTTGATTTATATTCAAATAAAACAAGTATCGTAATTATAAAAATCAATGACGGAACATATTACAATTTAAAACTACATATCATATTACAATTTGAAATTATCACATATTGCAATTAGATACTAAAATATAATTTTGAAATAATGGAAAAAATACCAAGCGGCTCTATTATGCCCGAACTTAATTAGTAATAATAGTAAGAGATATATTTGTAAAAAATTGTTGGATATAAAATATGATATACACTTTAATAATATGGGAAATTATGTACAATCATCCATGTGTCACGTACAACCAAAATGTTCCCTTTTCAAAGGCACACACTTGTGACAAGAAGAAAAACAAATGAAACCTGAACATTCAAATTTAGAAAGGAAACTGGAACGCCACCGCCCGCATTCAATCTCCGGGGGACACTGTCGAATCAGCTCTCTCTTCGAATTTTCCTGAACTCCGGTTTCTCCGTTCACCCTCGCCGCGGCTTTCCTCCCGCTGGTTCGCTTCAATCTTTCAATGATGTTACACGTTTTTCTTTTATTCACTTAACATTATGCGGCAATATTAGGTTCGTTCTTTTTTGGTCTAGAATACTGGGTCTATAATATATGTATACACGGATTGGAAGCTTATACTTTGTTCGTTCTGAGATTAGTGCTGCAAGGATACGAGGGAATGCAAATTAAGCTGTTGGTGCGTGATTTCAATTGTGTTAGCATTTTTGCAGGTGTGGATCTTGTTGTATGTGCACTTCTATGTGATTGACGCTGATAATATGTCGTTGCTGAGTAGATTCTTTTACAAAAGACCTCCAGATGGTTTGCTCGAACTTTCTGATAGAGTGTATGGTAATGTCAAATACCAGATTCTGTTTTTTTTCTTCTTTTCGTTTTGGGTATGTTGAGTGAGTTGAAACACTCTGTTGAACTGGTTTTCACTGTTTTATAAGGTGTCATTTTTCCCTTTTATCTATCTGGATTGATGAAAGCAAATAATGTGCTTTGCAGTTTTTGATTCGTGTTTCTCCACCGAAGTACTGCCTGACGAAGTATACCAGCTATATCTACATGAAATCATTAATGAATTGCACGAAGAGTTTCCAGAATCCTCTTTTCTTGCTTTCAATTTTCGGGAAGGGGAGAAGAAAAGCCGGTTTGCAGAGATGTTGTGTGAATATGATGTCACGGTTATGGATTATCCAAGACAGTATGAGGGCTGTCCTTTACTGCCATTATCCCTGATTCACCATTTCCTTCGTGTGAGCGAGAGCTGGCTTTCTCTTGGAAGTTGCCAAAACGTAGTTTTGATTCATTGTGAGAGAGGGGGCTGGCCACTTCTAGCGTTTGTGTTAGCTAGTTTCTTAGTCTTCAGGAAGTTGCATAGCAGTGAGAGGAAGACTCTTGAAATGGTTTATCGAGAAGGTCCAAGAGGTTTGTTGCAGTTGTTGTCCCCATTGAATCCTTTTCCATCCCAACTTCGATACTTGCAATACATATCACGGAGAAATCTGTCCATTGAATGGCCTCCGCCTGAGCGACCTCTTTCATTAGACTGCCTAATTCTTCGTGCAATTCCAAGGTTCGATAATCAAAAAGGTTGCAGACCTATTATCCGCATTTTTGGTAGAAATCTCCTTAGCAAGGATGGATTGTCGACCCAAATGCTTTATTCTATGCATAAAAAGGGCAGACATGTTCGACATTATCGCCAAGTAAGAATATGGACCTTCACTATTTTTCACTTCTTTTTTATTGTTCTTATTTTTTAATTCATTGATGAAAACATTAGTATCATTCATGCAGAAGGACAGTGATGTAATTAAGATTGACATACAATGTTTGGTGCAAGGAGATGTGGTATTGGAGTGTGTTCATTTAGACATGGATCCAGAAAGGGAAGTTATGATGTTTCGGATAATGTTCAATACAGCTTTTATTCGGTCCAATATTTTGATGTTAAACTGTGAGAACTTGGATATTCTTTGGGACTCAAAGGCAAGGTTTCCCAAAGCCTTTAGGGCAGAGGTACGTTTTAAGATGTTCTTGCTGGCGAATATTCAGTTAGTTTAACTGTGGAATTCAATAATTATGCTTAAAACACATTTCCTAAAATTTGATTCATCGTGCATGCAGATCCTATTTGGAGATGTCGAGAACAGTTCTCCAGCCAAATCTCACACTACTATGTTAAATGGTGAGGAGAAAGGTGGACTGCCTATTGAAGCATTCTCCAGGGTGCAAGAACTGTTTCATGGTGTAGATTGGATTGATACTAATGACGATACTGCTTTATGGTTTCTAAAGCAATTATCTGTTTTTAATGATGTCAAAGATTTGTCAATGTTGCGTAGAATGGGTGGTTATTCTGAATCAATTGATTCCGAAGAGGAAAACAATGCATCTAGTGTTGCTGACAGTCTTGATTATCTCGATTCAGATAAACCTAGTGCACCTGAAGTAAATATGATCAATGACCATTCATTCTTGGAGTTTAATTCAGATAGAGTCTCTGATTTCAGACTCTCCGAGGATCATATGCAGCCATCATTGCTAATGGATCCGATTGAACCTGTTACCTCCAGTGATATTCAGTTCGATAATGTTTTTTTGCCTGAGCCGTCAAATGAAATGGAAGTTCCACGCAATGCTTCCCCAACATTGCAGTCTACATTTCAGACTTCCTTAATTTCTGATACAAACATCTCTGAATCTGCATCACCACCTCATTCTCTTTCTAGTAGAAGACCTTCACCACATCTTCCCCACTCACCTTCTTCTCCAAAGGTTGATTCTGGCACAGAATCTTCTCAACCACCTCTTACTAATTATGGTGAAGGACTTTCTCCATCTCCCCCTATTGAATCGAGAAAAATACAGTCATTCGCTCCTTCATCTATGCCACCTCATCCTACAATACATGGTTATATACCACCACCACCTACTTCTAGCAAAGTACCTCTGCCACCTCCTCCACCCCCTATAAGTTCTACAAAAGGACAACAGTTATCCTTACCACCACCACCTCCACCACCACCACCACCACCACCACCACCACCTACTCTCATCAGTTTAAGTGAAGGAGCTTCTCTCCTCTTGCCTACTATGGGTTCTAATATAGAACCTCCTCCCCATCGCCCTATGTGCAGTTCAAGTGAAGAATTCCCTATTGTTCATTCACGTGATAAATATTCTAAAAGAACTTCACCACCTCCTTCATTACGTAACAGTAGTGAAATCACTCATCCGGCATCTCCTTTACCTTCTTCAAAAGCCCCTCCCCCTGCCCCACCACCTCCACCTGCCTCTAAATCCAGTCATTTAACTCTCTTAGTGCCACCCCCACCCCCACCCCCACCACCACCCCCACCCCCATCAGTTGACAATGCTAAAATATCGATTTCATCTCCTCTACCCACCTCCAGACCTCCACTACAAAGTTCACTTCCAGTTGTGTCCGAAGCATTGGCAGAAACTGCTCTTTCTTCAACTACAAGTTATTGTTCTCTTCAAGCTCCAGCTCCAGCTCCTCCTCCTGACCACATTTTAGCACCCACCCCACCTCCATTACTTCTGATTTGTGGATCAACATCCACTCCACCTCCGGTTCGTGGATCAGCACCCACCCCACCTCCACCACCTCCCATTCGTGGTTTAGCTCCCACCCTACCTCCACCTCCAGTTCGTGGTTCGGTAGCCTTCGCACCTCCGCCACCTCCACTTCGTGGTTCAGCACCCCTCGCACCTCCGCCACCTCCAATTCGTGGTTCGGCACCCTCTCCACCTCCGCCACCCCCACTTCGTGGATCAACCCCCTATGCACCTCCACCTCCCCCACTACGTGGTTCGGCACCCACTCCACCTCTACTACCCGCACATCGTGGTTTGGCACCCACTCCACCCCCACCACCTTTGCTTCGTGGTTCGGCACCTGCTCCACCTCCACCACCTCTAATTCGTGGTTCGGCACCTGCTCCACCTCCACCGCCTCCAATTTGTGGTTCGGCACCTGCTCCACCTCCACCGCCTCTAGTCCGTGCTTCTACACCCACACCAGCTCCCGGGCGCATCCCGGCGCCTGCCCCTCCGGTACCTCCAATAATTGGTTCAGCACCAACTCCACCTCCACTACATCGTGGTCAAGGTGCAGGACCAGCTCCACCTCTTCCTGGTGAAAAAATCTCCAATGCACCTCCAGCTCCACCTCCATCTCATGGAAGAGGAAGAGCCTTGTCATCTCCCAAAGGTCGAGCCTCCACTGGTACTTCAATCCCCCCTAAGAAAACTTCACTGAAGCCTTTGCATTGGGTTAAAGTCACTCGGGCAATACAAGGTAGTTTATGGGCTGATTCTCAGAAGCAGGAAAGTCAGTCAAGGTTGGTAGATTTTAAATTTTTTTAAGAGTATTCTAAAATATCTGAACTTCCCATTTGATGTTTGGTCACAGATTTCTTTCTTTATGCAATTACTGTATCTAAACCAATTATCTTAGTTCACTTTCATATGCTATGTATTCATGTAATTTATTAACTCTTCATGTTACTGATGTTCATCATTAACATCAGTAGGGCACCTGAAATTGATATTACAGAACTTGAGAGTCTTTTCTCAGTGGCTTCTACTTCAGAAGGTCCTAATAAGGGTGTGGGCTCACGTGGTTCTAAAATCAGCAAGCCAGAAAAAGTGCAATTGGTTAGTGAAACATATCCATGCATCGATTATAATGTTTAAAGTGAATTTAAAAGTCTATAAAATCTAAGAGATTTTAACACTTGATTACTTGAGTGAGGCTAGTGGTCTGTACACAACAGTCATCTCACGTTATAAACATTATTGTGAGATAGGTGTTGCAAAAATGTCATATTTGTGATCATGATGTTAGTATTGACTACAGTTCCTGTCGAGTCTTGTTTTTCAACTATAAAATTAAACATATTATTTAAGTTAGTGGAAATTTCTGGTGTAGGCTTAACCTAGAGCCTTTTTTTAAAAAAATTTAAAAACAACCATGCTAGGCATGCTTTATTGAATGAACTTTGTGTTCCTGAGAACACAATCATAAAATTCACATAAATAAGATTTTGTATTTGAGCAGCAAGAATTTTACAATCCTGGAGAGGGTTGAAATTCTTTACCTGCCCAAAAATGGCAGGAAATATTAAATGACCCCCTTAAAAAGCTTCATATTCCGAGAAACCTAAGGTTCTTTCTCACTGAAAGGCGGGCTTCATTGGTTTAGGTTCTTTCTTTGGGCATATAAATTAATATTTGTGCTCTCATTGAGTGTTGCCGCCATGGAGAAATGGCTGCTATAGACTCAATGTTGATAACGTGGCACATCTTCACTTTATAGACTAGATAAAGATACATGTGCCAAATACTAATAGGTTAGTAGAATCCATCTAGAGTGACTTCTTCGGGGAGTTGGTTTCTCGAAGGGTAGTCGATGTATGATCAGACATCCATCCTTTTCTAGAGTGATTACTAAGTTCAAGAGGCTCTCCAATCTGAAAGGTTGTTATCTTGGGTTTGTACTTGCCTTTTAGGCATAGGCCCAACAATTTATACATAGGAAATTTGTAGAAAGGGGATTCCGGTAATTTTTTCAAAGAGATATTAGTGTTGTCTAGTTCAAATCAAAAGCTTATACAAACAACCTTTAGATTTTGAACTTTCGGTACTTCATATGGCCATTGAATGATTTCTTTGTGCTTGCTTTCTTTTACGGTCAGTTTAGAGGTTTGCTTCCTGGCTGGTATCATGAAATGTTTTCACATCATAGCATCACATGTTATTACTATATTGCAAAATGTTTTAGCTAAGATAATCAAATAAAGTACATTAATGATGTGCAAGTTGTGAAAATTGACTTATTGTTGAATTTGATATGCCTATTAACTGATGTGTTAATATTTGGAATCTTTCTATTTCATAGATATTTGTTCCTTAAAAATTGTTTGTTTATCAATATAAATATGATAGCTGTTTATTATAAGTTTTTACCTGTCAGAGAATGAATGGTAAGAATACTTAAAGTGAAATAGTTCCTTATTACTGCTATTTGTTGTTCCATCTTGTCAGGTTGATTTGCGTAGAGCTTATAATTGTGAGATTATGCTCACAAAAGTTAAGATTCCCCTGCCAGACATGATTGTAAGTGTTCAACTTCATTCGGAACTAGAACTCAAATCTAGAGTGGTAATAGTGTTGCGATTATTTTATCTGGGTTATCCATCCACAAGTTGGGAAAATAATTTCTTTCGTGACAATGTTTAATTTTGCAAAAAGAAATAGAAAAAAAATCAAGTGATTAATGATTAAGTCATTGAATTGCTGGTTGTATGAAGGTTTTTTGGATAACCCTCCAGACAAGGGAGAAAAATGCACGCATAAAGGCTGAATTATTTGAATGGATCAGCACTTTTGCATTTCAGGACCAAAGAACTTTCAATCGCCTGACTGGATTTTCTTATTTAAAACTGAAATGCATCCTCTCATTGCTTTTAGCTAAAATTCACACATAGCTAAGACTTACTTATCATTCTATGTAACTGCATCAGCAAAGCTCTTCACACTGCTTTTCATTGCATATTAGAATGCCATTCTAGCTTTGGATTCTTCTGCTCTGGACATTGATCAAGTTGAGAATCTTATAAAATTCTGTCCTACCAAAGAAGAAATGGAGACACTGAAGGTATTTTTCACTGCCTCTCTATTTGTGAAAGTGTATACAGTGTCATCGTTCTCCAGTCCAATCATGCTTACTTAATTTTTGATACAAGCTTCTCCTGTCTATTCCTTGATGGATATCAACCCTGCAATCCAAGGTTCACGTGTCACAAAGGTCTTTTTAGCAAGTCATATTCACTGTAGTTGTAAGTTTATGAACTATGACTAAAGGAAAGGAAGTGCCATCGTGCCCGTGCAGGGTAATTCATGGCCTGAGATCAGGCCAAAACATGTTGGATTGGGCCTTTTTCCAGTTCCCAATTCAATGTCTGATTAAGTTTGATATTCTTTTTCTCAGTTACAAGAAAAAACAAATTCGATATTATTACAGTTCAACTTCATTCCTACGTTGCTTTTTGCCGTGGACAAAAGAATTAAAAGATGAGCCTTTCCAAGAGCTAACATAATATTCTTCTAAGTAATTATCTTAGACAAGTTTAACTAGTCTATGAAATGTTAGTAGCTAGGAAAAACAGGGAATTGGTTGCTTCTAGCTTTTACATTTTGCATGCTTATTTTTAGGAGAAGCTAGCAGAAGCAGTCACATATAATGGTTAAAACCTTTTGCAATTTATCTTGAAGCTCAAAAGTGTTTTTTGAACTTTACCACAGTATTCGGAAGTGCACTTGAGTTCTCATGTCTTAAGCTTTTCACGTTTATCATGTCGGCATGTCCTTTTTTTTTCTTATTTTCATTCTCTTATATTTTTCCATGTGTAAGAACTGTAGTGTTGTTCGGCTCCATGGTTATGTTTCCTCATTAACTTTGCATATGTTTCAGAATTACAATGGGGACAAAAACATGCTTGGGAAGTGTGAACAGGTCTTTCAAAATTTTGTCGATAATCATGTTAACTGCATATCATTATTATTCCAAGTACTCACTGTCGTGGCACTAAATTTTCAGTTTTTCATGGAACTAATGAAAGTCCCACGAGTGGAATCCAAATTAAGAGTATTTGCCTTTACAATTACTTTTTCTAGCCAGGTATTTGGATACTTTTGAATTAATAATGTTGTGGCATAGATTGCTTATTATAGTGTTTGCGTAACTAGCTTTGTTCTTCAGGTGGAGGACTTAAAACTTAACCTTAACATTATCAATGATGCTTCTAAAGAGGTATTTTTAATATTTAGTTGAACTTTTTCATCTGAAATGCCACAGGTCAACAAGGTCTCTCATGTTTGTTGGATTGGCAGGTGAAGGAATCCTTGAAATTGCGTCAGATTATGCAAACAATTCTTACTTTGGGAAATGCATTGAATCAGGGTACTGCACGAGGTATTAACTCCTAGAAATCAACCTTCTCAATCAACTACATTGTTTCATTGATGGTAAGATTATTCTATCGTCACACTTTCTTTACTTGCATTACAGGATCTGCTGTGGGATTCAAGTTGGACAGTCTTCTTAAACTTTCTGATACACGTGCAAGAAACAATAAAATGACCTTAATGCATTACCTCTGTAAGGTAGAGTGATATTTGATATCCTCACTGATATTTAGTTATGTAACTTCTACAGTTGTCTTTAGGGAATATATCTAATAAATAATGCTCAACTTGGAACAAAATAATGAAAATAAGCTAGTTGCCATGTTGTCTGTGAAGATATCTACAATTTGTTCCAACAAAGGTGTAAAACGAGTATTTATTCTCATTCATTACCAAATCACTAAGAATTTGACCATCCTATTTTATATGTTTCACATTGCTATCATCTTAGATACTCCCTTACCAGATCAGCCATAACTTTATGCTATTCTTTTGTTAGACGAGGAAACAAGGTATCTTCTAAAAAAATAGATACCAAGTGAGAAATGAGAATAATTCTTTCCAGAAAATGCTTTGATGTGTGTGTCTGCTTCCAACCCATTTGCTATTTAGTTAAAGTGTCTCGCATCCAATGTTTAAATATTGTGATCTTGTTTAAAAAGTGTGATTTACTTTTGTTTGTGTGTTCTCACGTGTTGTGTTTATACATAACCATGTTATTCACTTGTAGCAGCACAAGACTCCTTCGAGCCCGTAAAATTGATAATAAAATGCATAAGAAGCAAGGATATTAATCTTTTTTTTTTCCTTTTACAGCGATTCATCATGCAATTCTTCTCTCACTAGTAAATAAATTGATGTCTTAAACTCTTGTTTCCCTTAGATTATTTCTGAGAAACTACCGGAGTTGCTAGATTTCACCAAGGATCTTGTACATTTGGAACCTGCCTCCAAGGTTTGTGTTATATATTGTGATTAGGATTTTTCATTGCAATGTTGAAGAGGGGCATATCATTGGTGAACACTAAGAGTTTCTCACTTGTTCGTCCTTGTGTGCTGCATTAGATACAACTAAAGTCTTTGGCTGAAGAAATGCAAGCAGTTAGCAAAGGACTGGAGAAGGTTGAGCAGGAACTCACTGCGTCTGAGAATGATGGTTGTGTTTCCTTGGGCTTTCGACAGGTATTGAAATATTAAGCATTAATATCCTCCTTTAATCATTAAAATGTGAAATTTATAGGTTGTTTGAGATTGTAGAAATTTGTTTTACTCGTAAAACCCTTCCATTTTTATCAATCTATTTTGTAGATGTCAAGTCATAAAGGTATTCTGCTTCATTTATGTTAATGTTGCTTGCATGATTGCTAAAAATATGGCTTTAAGACTTCTAACTTCTTCTGTTTAGTTGCTCCTTATTTATCTGAAATACCCTGGTTGGACATGCTAAATGAATTAAATGGCATATTATTTGTCCATCTCTTATCTTTAAATCAGTATATTTGTACGTGAAACATCGAATGGTTTTCTGGATTTGACTAAATTTTGCATGGAGATTAAATGAGGAAGGTATGATAAGAGAAACTCAATATTACGAAGTCAATAACCTGATATTTCTTGTCATTTGATGTCATCCTGGGTTTTTTGTGAAGTACATGAAGGTGTGATTAGTTGCTGAACTGGAATTTCCAGGTCTTGAAAAGCTTCCTTGATATTGCTGAGGCTGAAGTGAGGTCACTTATCACCCTGTACTCCGAAGTGGTAAGCTAGATTATTCTTTCTTCAGACTTCTTGGAAAATGGTTTCTATTCTAGAGTCAGAAGGCAGTATAACTTTTTGGTCTGTTTTTACTATGTAGGGAAGAAATGCAGATTCACTGTCACAGTATTTCGGGGAAGATCCAGCAAGATGCCCATTTGAGCAAGGTTTTGTGGAATTTGTTTTTATCTGTACTTTGGTTGTCTTAGTTCTGAGGCAGATATGTATGGATCCCATTCCTTATTTGGTACCCATGTACTATCAGATCTCATACACTTTATCCCTTCCAAAGATTGATAGGGGGGGAGAAACATTACGTTCTTACTTTTGACATTCACTACATTAAGTTCATTTTATTTGGGTTAACTGGTAGATTATGGTTGATATAATTTTTTTGATTGCAAGTTGTCTTTTCTTTAAAATTCTTTCGGTTTCATGTTTGCAGTGACACAAATTTTGGTTGTTTTCACCAAGATGTTCTCTAAGGCCCATGAGGAAAATGAGCAGCAAGCTGATGCTGAAAAAAGAAAATTGGAGAAGGAAGCTCTGAAGGAGCAAGCTGTAGCCAATTCACCAGCAAGGAAGGATGGTGTAGATGCTCTTCGTGCAAAACTCAACTCTCGTAATTATTAGAAACAAGCTTCATAAACGACTTTACCAATGAAAAACATTGCTTCTAGGGGCTATTGCAGCGGGCTCTAAAATCCCTGCTATGTTTGTTCAATTATGTTGACAGTTGATCGGTCTTAACGGGAAGCTCTACCGTCGAATTCAGCCAGCCACATCTTCTATATGTCTTCTTCACCTTCTCGTATGCCTTTTGAGTATTTCAAAATTTACGACCTATACAGAGTCTACAGACGCATTTCTATGAACTGCTGAGGAAAAAGGAGAAATTTTTGCCTTTGTTTCATCGTAAAAAGAAATATTCCCAGAATTGAACTTGGTGGTACATATTATCTCTTCATAACAACTTTTAGGTTTAAAGAATTTATTGGAAACTCCAATCCGATTATCCAAGCACTTCTCTCAGGAGACACAGAAACCTGATATACGCTCTTGTAAACTTGGTATGTCATTTAGCTGTTTGATTCCTGTTCTTTTATTTTCGAATGTAAATATGTATCCTTCCTTTAGAAGGATCGAGTCCTGCACTGTATTTTATTTTTCTTGACCTTTTCTGAGCAACCATCTTAGCACTGATAGTGGGTTACTCAAATCTATTTTGAAGGGTAATTTTTTATTTTTGAGAAATTATGTATAAAATTTGATATTTTTTTTTTTTTTTTATGTTTGAAGGATAGGTAAGGTACTCCGGTGGCAATGAATGGATCCTGGGACTTGGCTCACAAGAATTGAAGAGCTTTGAGACTAGAGGAGTGTTTCATCCCGTTATATGTCGTAGCTAGTTTAGAAAATTCTGTGAAGTTTCGAAGCGATTTAATACATGATTTTTCATCTTTACGCGTAGAAAGGGGAAAGTGGGAGGATAAATTGAAATAGTTGTTAAGCCATTAATGGATTTTTAAAAAATGCAATGAAGGTCATAAATTTAATTTGAGCTAGCGATGGACTGAAGGAGCCACGCCTAGAACTCGACATGCCTGTGAATTTCATGGCATAAATTTTGAAATGCATGGTTCGCATTTCTTGAATTTTACGTATCTCAATTGGAGTTGCATGTTGAATTATGTGCATTGAATAGTTGCTAGACGCTAATCTTCGCTACATCTCGGATTACATTGCAGTTCTGAAAAATGGGTAATGCATTTGAGTTGCGATACTGTAAAATTCAAGAGACTCGTCATAATAAACGGACAAAGTAATAATTTTTGTATTTTCGTATGGTAATATCATTTATTTTTTAAAATATACATGTTTAGTGTCTGTTCGATTGAAAAGTCCTAACGAGCAGGTTCAAGTTGAGGGTTAGGCATGTGATCCACCAACCACCCCAAGAAGAAGGGCATCTATCCGAGACCAATGTATGCCAAATAAATAGGTTCAAAAGATCCTAATAATACGAGATATGATAAAAATCGACTTGATTTTGAGCAGATTAGTTACAAACTAATCAAATGAGTTGAATCGATCCCGGTCTCTGCCTCGAAAATCCGTGAACTTAAGTATAATTTTGAAAAAAATAATAATCAGTTTAAGTCTGATTTATTCACTATATATATATATATAGTAAAAAATTGATTAAAAGTATCAATAAACCCAAGTTTTATATTGAGAAAGTGAGATGGGGCGACGATAATCAAATAAAATTTAAAACATAATAATATTTATATTTTAATATTTTTTAATAAATCGTATGTCCAGTTGAATCAAGTGCAAGAAACGAGAAAAATCTTGTTGGAACGTGAACAGTCCACCTCTCGTAGAAAGTGGATGAAGAAAACAAAAGGGGCATCGCACCTTAAAGTCCACAACACAAAAGACACCTAAAAGACCAAAACCCCAAAAATAACACAAAAAGTTGCCCCCAAAAATCCTTAGCGAAGCCAGGGAATAATGGCTGCCCAATACCACCACCGAGAAAACCATGAACACCAAAATCACAACCAAGAACAGCCACTCAGTGATCATCAGCGTTATGAGAAGTTGTTGTCCTCATATTTAGGCCTCAGTTTCGCAATTTTTCTCGGGTCCTTGCCTAAAAACTCCATCTCTTTGCTCTCTACACTCCAAGAAAATAATAAAGCTCTCACCTTTGAGCTCATGCAAGCTGAAGAGCAGCTGAGGCAACTTCTCTCGAGAAGGAAAGAGGACTCAAAGGCAAATGCAAGAGTTGTCGAAATCTTTGCCAGCCACAGACACGCATGGCAGCAGGAAGAGAAGAGACTGTTGCAGCAGATCGATGAGGGCAGTGAAGAAATAGCATTCTTGAAGGGTAAAATTGAAGAGTTTGAAAGTGTGAGGGCTGAATTGGAGGGTAACGTTCAAGATTTGAAAAGGGAAGTCGGTGAGAGAGATGAAATGCTGGATTTTGTGAGCAGAAGTAACTTTGAGGTAGAGGGTAGTAGTGGAGATTGCTATAGTGACATGGAGGTGAGGTATGGGAAAGATGGGGTGTCAGAAGGGGTTGAGTTGGGAGTAGAAGAGTGTTTTCTGGGAGCTGGGTTGGATGAAACGGGAACTGTTTATGGGCAGAGTACGAGAGGGTTTACTTCAGATTTCTTGAATTCTGCAGCTTCAAAAATCTGGTCTGAAAAAGCAAGTCCCTGGCAGGTAAGATAAATGTAATTTCTTTCTGTGGTTTCTTTTGTGTCGTGGTTGAGTTGTGGCTAAGAAGTATTAGTTTGTTCCTTTCGAGATTATGATATGGAAATTAACTTTGAAGTAGAAACATTGATTATTTGGTCATAGGGAACCGAAATTTCTGTCTACAAGACTTGAAATTTCGAGGAATTTGACTTCCTTGTTAATAGAACAATTTTCCCTTTGGGTTCTCCTTTTGAGGTCTCTGGGGAACGTGATTAGGCTGATGCACAAAGTTAGAAGCTTTTTCTACTTCTTTTTATCCACTTCTCATTATTTTGTGGTTCTCTGGCTGCTTTAAAAATTATGAACGGTACATTTATCTTAAAAGATTTTGAGTCATTACAGTTTTAATAGGAGTCGACTTAAAAATTGTTTTTGAACTCCTCATCATTATATTGTGCGCAAAATTATAGGCATCTGAACCTGAACTGGTGCTTGATGGGAAAGCTTGATTCTTGAAAAAAACAAGATTGTATTTTGGACCAGTTGGCGTAATTGTCTGGCAAGTTCAAAGTGCAATTGTTTGCGGATCATGTACTCTAGTATTTACTCATGTTTGTTTAGATTGCGCAAAGTTTTACCCTCTTTGTCCGGCCTCTTGTCCTCGAGTTGTGAAATCTTTGTCTTGACTCACTTTATCTAAGTATGATGATCAAGAGTTTGCTTTTCTATTTCTTTTTTCTTTTAGTCGTTCAATCGTTTGGACCACCTATTTTTCGTATACAGAGTCATTAATGGAATTCTTCTTGCATTTTCACTCCAACCATACGTCTGCTTTTGTGGAGCCTGACACCTTATCTTCTGTCCACTAACTTCTCATGCATTGTTGCCTCTCACTACTGGAAACCAATTCCGTTGCAATGAGAGCAGTTGATTATTTACTTGAAACTTTGCTGTCATATGGTGATATGGAAGATTTCCGTGATTAGGCTTTTATAATTCAAATTATCTCAGATTTTCCATTGATAGATGCCTTTTTCATATTATATTTTAAATGGGGTTTTTTTGTACATGCGCATTTGCAGTTTTTCCAACTTTCCTTATCATGAAAATGTGTGAGTACTCTTCAAAAAAAAAAAATTTCTCGTGATTACATCTTGCCTCTGGATTTTTTCGATGCATTTCGTCCCTGGACAAGATGATTTTTGGCATGTCTAATTGGTCTTCGTTTGAACTGTTAAACATGTATCCAGATTACCTCTTGATTGATAGTAAATGGCTTCATCAATCTAAAATGATTGAATATTCTTGCATGTTGCTTGCCTTTTGTGATTATCCCCACTCACGGCTCCATCTTTTATCAAGAAACTGGTTTGTGGAAATTCAAAGTGAGTTCTTGTTGATATTTATGTTTTATGTCAAAAAATTTTGGTTAAGTACGCTGATTTCTGGATGTTACGTATGCAGAATATGCAATATGAATCCCTTGAATCACAGTACAATATGAAGCATTTTGTGGCTAGGTAAAACTTTCACTATTTATGACATTTTTGGAAAATCTGATGCTATAAGCATGTAACAAATGTGAAAGCCACGTCATCTTTTGGTTCAGAAGAGACTCTCCTTGGAAGGTTGATGCGGACTCTACTGGAGTTTCCTCTAAACTGAAATTACTTGAGCAAGAACTGCTAAATTTGGAAAGAATTGGCAAGACAGATCTATCAAAGGTGCCATCTCAAATGAGAAAACAGGCCAAGAGGTATCAAGCATTGGCAGGAAAAATTGATGATCTGTGCACGAAAATGGTAATTTCTAACACGCATATATACGTGGCATTTATCAAATAGTGAACCAAATAAACTGGGATTTCGTAGTTCTAAGTTTGTCCCTCATTTAACTTGTGCGTTTTAATATAAATTGGTTCCTTGATCAAGGTTATTTTTTCATATGAGGCCTTAATTTTACAGCAAGCTAGTGATCCCTGCGAGCCCACCATCAGTTCAGACTTCCGTACACAGAGACAAACAGAGTTTTTACTTGAAGCATTTCGACTACAGCAACGCGCTTCTGAAACAAATCAGAAACTGATGGCTTTACAAACTGAAGCTGGAAAATCATACCATGGAGAGGAATTCGAAGGCCAGGCTAAACTAACCACGATGCGAGCCATGGGCTCTATCAGAAACAACTTCAAAGAAATCCAGAGAAATTTAGAGATATGGCTGGCCAGAATAATCGGAGATCTTGAAGGCATTTTGTCCAGAGACGGTACTTCTCGTGTAAGAGAGTACTACATCTCTAGGTACCCTTTTGTTCGATGATAATGATTTTTCAAGAAAAAGTATTGTCACTTTCGATGATCAATTATCCTTAAGTGGTTGAAACGGTCCTCACCAAATTAATGCACGTGGTCCTGAAAAAACAGTTGCCAAAGGGTAGGATTGAATCGAACTGGTTTTTAACTCAAGGGCCAGGCAAGAATTTCAGTACATCATAAATTTTGTGGAGTTTTCAAGATAAAAGGAGTAGATTGTCAGTGTATATCAATGGCGTTTGTGTAATAATTGATGATTGTAGCGTTTATGGTTTTCGATAGAATGAAAAGCGATGCAAAGATTGATGGTCCTGTGAGGATAGCAGTTTTGCTTACTAATCTATGCTGCTGCTGCTAGATCAAACTAGGGACCAGGAGATGAGAACTTGTTCTTTGGCATTATGTCCAACTGTTTATTTGAATGAATTTCAAGAAAATTCTGTGTGTCAGATCAAAAAATCTAGATTAGTTCCCTCGGTTTTATTGAACGTCTTGTAACATGATGACAGATCCCTGATTCTGTGCATAAATTCCTGTTCTTGTAGAGTAGGCAGCACCAGATGGGGCAGATAAATTTTTATGTTTGGTTGGATTTTGGGAATATGTTTTCGTTTTCCTAAACTCATTTCACAATTTAGTTCCAATTCAATTTTCTATTTCTTGAAAAAAAAAAAAAAAAAAGATACTATAAATTGTGTTTTGACCAAGAAAATGTGAAAAATATCCCACAAACTGTTGTCAAATATGTTTGAACCAGGCATTTACTTGAGAAAATAAAACTAGATAATTATCATTTGATTCGTTTTTTATATTTATTCAACTCACGCGTGCTATGTTATCTTCAACTTTAGAAATTGGTTCTATTTATCTAATTAGTAAAGTGTAATCAGAATTCCACTAACTCTATAAATCAAGTGTGGCAAAAAGTTCATGAAATGACACGAAAATGACAATCAAGCACGCTGTGTGTTGAATCATTAATGTCTCCTATTGGTCGCTGTGAGTGGTTCCGTCTGAATATTATTCTCATTGATTAAACTTCATATTTTAGGATGTAATAAAATAAATCACATTAGTTTAATTATATTATTCTCAACTTAATACAAGGTATTAGACAACTGTGAAGTTCTTTTTGGTTAGGTTGATTGAATGTTGGTGGATACAAAAAATTATATCAAATAGGTGTGACGAGTTTGGCATTATATATCAAAAAATCACAAATTTTCATAAAATTATAATATATAAATTTTTTGTTTAATAAAAAAAATTGCATGCCTAATAAGTTTAGCGGTTTTGTAGAAAAAATATACATGCCTGTTAAGTTTATAATATCCTACCACGCAATAAGGCGGTGTTTTGTTATAATTTCTATATTTTCTTATTTAATAATCATTTGTTTAGTGAATATAAATAAATTTGACAAATGTCGGTCACCAACTTATTATTATTTTCGAAGGTCACAATCTCCTCACACACTTTTCACGTTTGATGTTAATTTACTCAAACCCCTTTTCTAAACTCATGTTTATTCTACACGACGACTTGATATATTTATGCAGCGAAAAATAATATTTTTAACATAAAAAATAATATTTTTTCATAGATCGAGTCAAGTTAAAGATTTGTCTCATAAAATTGATACGTGAGACGATTTAATATCAGTATTTGTGTTACTAATTTAGTTTAGTTTATTTGATGTTAAGGTGATAGAAGGACGTAAATATTATAATGATCTCGTACAGATCGCATGAATATACAAACTTAAAAGAAATGTGAAAGGCTATTTAACCACAAATTAAGGCTCCAAATTAATATCCAAAGGTGATAAATATATTACATTCCAAAATTATATAACTAGCTAGCCGGAAAGCCACAAAAAATTCTAATAGTCAGTTATCTATATATTAAAATTTAAAGACGAAAACTTTGGTGAAACGGTCTTACGGGTCGTATTTTGTGAGACGGATCTCTTATTTGGATCATCCATGAAAAAGTATTACTTTTTATGTTAAGAGTATTACTTTTTATTTGTGAATATCGGTAGGGTTGACCAGTCTCACAGATAAAGATTCGTGAGACCGTCTCACAAGAGACCAACTTAAATTTAAAATATTATAATAAATAACTTTCTACTTCGTATATTTTTATTCACAAATATATAAAAACTAATAAACAGACACGTATTACGTATGTATCTAGCAGTATGAGTCATCGTATTCTCATGAGAGAGTTGCAAACAATGTTGAATGGTTTTTTTTTTTAATGGGATGAGTTTGTTATCGAGTCTCGAAATTCATCTCATATTTATTTTATAACGTCATATAAATTATAAATCATTAACGAAATATTAAATGGTTCTAAACCCAAATAATTGAATTTAATTATTTGTAACCATGATCAGTTTGGAAACCTTTTATTGATTTTAAAAAATTATTTTATCTTCTATTCAATATTTTTTAAAAGTTAAAAAATTTAATCTTTTGTATTTAAGTAATTGAAACACGTGTTTTGTCATATTCGTAAAAAAATTCATCATATTTCGATCCCATCTTTCATAAATTTAACACACGGGTTTTACCAAAGATTGTTTTGAATACCAATTATTCTTTTTACATCTTTTATCGTATTTATTTATATATAATAAATAGTAAAAATTCCTTAACCAAACCAACATTAACAATTATTTTTTTAATAAAACATAAACAATTAGTTTGATACGGTGTGTACATAACCCCAAGATTGACACATAAATTTTACTATATTAACATTAAATGTAATATTTTTAATTAATTAGATGAAATTAAATATATTTATCACGAAATTAACTCATGATATTGTCTCAACTTCGGCCTAACATGACGTGAGAAGTGAGGACAACTCTCACTCTTACAAAATTATATCTTTCTATTCTAGGTCATTAAGTCAACATCGATAATTATACATATTATGGCAATAGCTTTATTTATTCATTTATAATATGACATGATATTTATAAGTAAAAAAAATAGAATTATAATATAATATAATATATTAAATATAATTTTCTCATAAAAACCAAAGTACTTAATTACACCATGAACTCAATTATTCTAACCATGCTCACCTACGACCCCTTCACTTATCTTGTACCTTTCTTTCGCTCTCAAAATCTTATTCTTATATATACAATGTAATATCATCAGATATACGTACTATGCTATATATGTAATGAAACCAACCCATTATTTTTTCTCCTCTCCTTAAAATCAGTATTTTCTTCGATGGTTCCCTTATCAGAAGAGAGAAGAAGCAGTAATTCAGGCGATTCTGAAATACATGCAGATACATCGGTAGACAATCAAGCGACTGGTGCTGCCCTACAAAACCACGACCCAAAAACTCAGAGCTCGCAGATTAATGGCGAGGACCCGGACCAGGTAAATAAATATATTTTTAACTTAATTGTATCGTTTATCCAGAAATCTTTGACTGTTTTCTTTACATCATGTCCCAAGATTTACTATGTTCTTTTCAAGTTTTTGATTGCCTAATTTTTTTATTTATTTTTTTGTTTTATTATATTATATTATATTATACGGTGTAAATATGTCTAATTTCGATGCAAGGGATATATGGTAGCAGCCCATAGGAACATTACACCGAAGATTCAAATCTGTCAGTGGGGCAGCATGCTCCAAACTGATATTTAATTTGGGTTTATTACTCCAATTAATAATAATAGAAAGATTAACATATTTATTTGGGTTTAAATTTTATGACTTTTTTATTTATTGGTTGGATTAACTGAAGATAGGATATTGAGCTGGTTTGGGTACTGAATTTGGTGCCTTTACTTGTCGATTAAATTTGAAGGAATGATTTCAAAAGTTGAAATTTGTGTTAGCAAACAAGTTAAATCACAAGTCAAGGGAGAGATTTGAGGTTTCAAGAACGTCCAAACGAAAATTATTCCTCACCACTCCTATGGTATTTCAAAGTATGGAACACAGAAATCACGCAAAATAGTAAGCTTTTTACTATTTTATAGTTTTTAAATTACTCTATAAACTTTTTCAAACACAAATTAATTTTTTTAAAAAAAAAAATTAAATTAAATTTTGTTTTTTGAAATCGACCCCTGCAAATGTAGATACTCAATGGCATGAAATATGAATTGCTTAGCTTGCCTAGCTTATTTACAAAGGGTTGAAAATAGTGTTCCCATTTTTTGTCCCTTTCTTCATCATTATTAGAAGCTTTCACTATACCAACTTGTGGATATGTTCATTTTTTTAAAAAAAATAGTATCTTTATCATTATGCCTCCTACATGTAATACACACATGCACAGAACAAATCTTTAGTTATCACGAGTAGGCCCAATATGTTTAGTCAATAGGCAAAGGGTAATCATCATTTTCATCAAATATAAGGCTTGTTTCATTTTTCTTGAAATAATTGGGAAGAATAAAAATATTTTTTTTATGACGACAAAACTTGTGAAAATTATATTTTATTCTGCTCTCGAACTGATGCAATAACCTGCTAAAATCACAAGTCCAGTGTAGTATATGCTTAGGCGGAGTTTAACAAGCCATCTACGTTACTGGATCAAAGGTTTCAATTAAGTGGGCTTAGCCCATAATGTTGGCAGGCCAGTTTACTTTGTTTTTGGCTAAAGTTTCCTTTGGTCTTTGAATTGGAATCAGGGCGTGGGGTGCTCACTCACACGTCCTGCCACTGACAAGTTAACATGCAGCTAATTTATTGATGTTAAATCCAGTGGGTTGCTGTTGCCGTATCAGAAATTCTAAATCCTTCGATTCTACTATGGCACGGCACGGCACGGCACGGCACGGCGCAGCACAGCGCATGGGTTTCTCCGAATAAGCTTTCTTGTGTTTCATGGTCTCTAATAGTTCCTTTACCTTATTTTCTGGTTTAGATCTGAATTATTTGGTAATTCTTGTCGGTTAATGGATTGATTTATGTATTCGAGGGGGTTTGTGGACTGACCCATCTCAGTTTCTGCGTTTTTTGGTTATGTGCCCGCACCACCACGTGTTGCGATGGAGGGACGACTCCGTTGACGATAAAAATCTGCACTCATCAAAAAATTTCACCCGAATTCAAATATTTTAGTTGTTTGGTTCGACTGTGTCTGGTTCCCGTGTGAGTTCTCATCAACTGGTTTTAGTTTTTAAATGTTGTGAATCCGTCAACGCGCTAAAGGTGGCTTTTCATTTTGCTTGAATGTATTTCCAGCAGCTTCGCAATTTTAAGCCCGAGTGCTTCTTGGCCGGGAAAAATAAACTTGACTCAATTTTCAAGAAAATTGCTGTTTGGTTGTTGATTTTGAGTTTGATTTACTGTTGTGATGTTTGGCTGGTATTTTGTTTCGATCGCTTTAATGTTGATCAAGATTGTATTTTTCTAGATAAGGTTACAACCACAAATTTTCAGTCAGATTATTTATTATGTTATTATAGTTCTCTATATTGAAATGTTCATTTGATTTCATGACATGTTATATACCATATTATTAATCCACGAGACATACACTTGATTTCAAGGCTTAACAAGGCCCAATTTCTGCTGTTTTACACAATGAAGCCTAGGCAAGCCACACGCCTTGATCATGAAAGACCAACCTTGGTGTGCTTTAAAGGCTCAAGGCATATTTGAAGTGTTTCTTGACTCCAGGAATAGGATCCAAGAATAGGAAATACGATATGAAACACCAACTTTGGTGTGTATATGTCAAGGGTTTTTTTACGTGTGTAGATTCTACTATAGCATCAATTAGGACGCCTCACTATGATAAAGTGCTTGCTTAAATTTTTGCTTTGCATCTATACTCCACTGTAACTATGAGCCTTAGTGCTTGATGCCCTTCCAATGGTTATGCTATCTACTGCCTTTTGATCGCTTTCTTGCAATATTAGGCCTAGCTGTTTTTTCTTTTAATTATTTCTATAGATTTTTTTACTTTTATGTTTCCATTATATTTATGCCCAAACGAGATGCAACTTCATTTCCCTTTTTTTATGATCGGAAAATGAATGCAGAAGTTGAGGGAAGCAGGCAGTAGGCAAACGTCTATTGCAATGGGGGATTATAATGGTGCAGAATACGTAGTAATTAACACAATTCATTCTCCTAGAGCAAATCATGGCAGGAAGGTCTCGGTCTTACCACTTGTTTTCCTCATATTCTACGAGGTATCGGGTGGGCCATTCGGTATTGAGGATAGTGTTAATGCAGCTGGTCCTCTTCTTGCTCTTGCTGGTTTCTTGATATTCCCTCTCATATGGAGTGTTCCTGAAGCCTTGATAACTGCCGAAATGGGCACTATGTTTCCGGAAAATGGTGGCTACGTAGTTTGGGTTTCGTCAGCTTTGGGACCATTCTGGGGTTTTCAACAAGGGTGGATGAAATGGCTAAGTGGGGTAATTGATAATGCCCTTTACCCAGTATTGTTTCTTGATTATTTAAAATCGGGGATTCCTGCATTAGGTGGTGGTCTGCCAAGGGTTTTAGCCGTGCTGGCCTTAACAGTTGTCCTGACGTACATGAATTATCGAGGCTTAGTTATTGTTGGATGGGTTGCTGTGCTTCTTGGAATCTTCTCGATTCTTCCTTTTGTGGTCATGGGATTCATTTCTATCCCGAAATTGCAGCCTAAAAGATGGCTAGTTGCAGACATACATAACGTGGACTGGAATTTGTATCTCAACACGCTCTTCTGGAATCTGAATTATTGGGACTCGATAAGCACACTGGCAGGAGAAGTAGAAAACCCCCGAAAAACTCTTCCAACCGCCCTCTTCTATGCATTAATTCTTGTTGTTCTTGGATATTTCTTTCCTCTACTAACCGGGACAGGAGCTATCCCTCTGCAGCGTGAATTATGGACGGATGGTTACTTCTCTGATGTGGCAAAAGTTATAGGTGGAGTGTGGCTGAGATGGTGGATTCAGGGAGCTGCCGCTATGTCGAATATGGGGATG
The DNA here is from genome assembly GCF_012295235.1 of Primulina huaijiensis. Lineage (NCBI taxonomy): Eukaryota > Viridiplantae > Streptophyta > Magnoliopsida > Lamiales > Gesneriaceae > Primulina > Primulina huaijiensis. The sequence continues at coordinate 19,413,955 of NC_133321.1, forward strand.
TTTGTGGCGGAAATGAGCAGTGATTCATTTCAGCTTCTTGGCATGGCAGAAAGAGGGATGCTTCCTGAATTCTTTGCTAAGAGGTCTCGATATGGAACTCCTCTAGTTGGGATCTTGTTTTCTGCTTCTGGTGTGCTTCTGCTTTCTTGGCTGAGCTTTCAAGAAATTGTAGCGGCGGAAAATTTCATGTACTGCTTTGGAATGATGCTGGAATTTATAGCGTTCATACGACTTAGAATGATCGCCCCTACTGCACCTCGGCCTTACAAGATACCAGTAGGGACAGTTGGTGCTATCTTGTTGTGCATTCCTCCAACCATATTAATCGGTGTGGTTTTGGCCTTTTCTTCTCTTAAAGTCATGATTGTTAGCCTCGTTGCTGTCATGCTCGGGCTAATACTGTACCCCTGTCTTAAGCAGTGTGAGAAGAAGAGGTGGCTTAGATTTTCCACGAGTCCCGATCTTCCGAACTTTCATACAGGTTCTCGGGAGAACGAAACTTTAGTAAACTAGCTAGGTTATTAGATATGTCGCAAACGTTGAGTTTTTCCGTGTGTTCAATGTTGTGAAAGATGCAAGTTGAATATGTTGCATTATGGTCGAAGATTCCCCTCATAATTCCACTTGAGTTTAAGAGATAGAGGTGTTTGGTATGTTCAGCTCAGAAGCCCTTTATATATTGTAATAAAGGCGATGTGATGTATTATTCGAGGATGTTACAATGGAGATCTGCCAATTGTATAAATGCCATTTTCTTGAAATGATCTGTTGGACGTGTGGACGGTGGATCTACTGATGGGTGTCGCATTTTGACTACCATTGTCTAGTGAAGTTGATTTAAGAAAATGTTTTGGAAATACAAAAAATTGATTTAAGAAAATAATGAATTTTGAAAACAAAAGTGTCGAATAAGATATGATAGAGCTGAGATAAAATGCAATTATTATTTTATATCTCTATATAAAGCTATTGTCAATGAAAATTAAGTTCTTATCCATTTAAAACTAAAATCAGGGACGACAAAGACATAATTTAGGGGTGGGTTTGTCATAAGAAATGACACTTATTAAATTAAAAGTCGGATACTTTATTAATAATAAGGAAACAACCTTTTTTTTTTTACTAGGAAACTCGATATATAGCAAGAGAAATGCTTGGGGAGCATCTAGTAGTGAGCTTTCTTATACATATATTCTGTAAATTCCTCCGATCTGAAAACAAATACAGAAGCCATTATTTGGAGAAATGGGCAAGAAGCCTACTGCGGCTGGTGCAAGTTTCAAGGACGAAAAATTGCACCAGGCGGCTCGATCTGGAGACATGAAGGCTGTGCAAGAAGTATGCAGCGCCGATCCTCTCGCCGTTAACTCACGTGACAGGCACTCTCGCACCCCGTATCCTTCTCTATTTTGATTTACCTTTTTCTTGCTTTATCTTCTTCAGCTCTATGTTTAGCAAGCATGATGTGCAGTCGTTTCTGTTTTCTTTTGGGTTTGTTCAGTTCGTAATTGGAGATATTGTTTTGTTTTCATTTTTTTTAATAAATCGATGTCATGGGGGTGTAATAAGTGGGGTGATGCGAAGTCGATTTTCGTGGGGTTCGGAGGTTTTGAATTAAGAGCAATTGAACTATCGCTATGTGAGGGATTTTTGTCGACAATATAAACGTTACAACAAAAAATATTTTTGTGAGTTTTCTGGTGCTTTTTGATTAGGTCTCGGGCAATGAATTAGTTTTCAGATCTTTATGGATTAGAAAATTTTAACTCTACCAAAATAATGTTCGATTATCCATCCACTAAGTGTTCCAATTCGAAATTGTAATTACTTGCAAGCGGCATGTATTATCTTAGAGGCCTTTCTATCAAATGGTGTATTTGTGAAATCACTTTAAAGATATTTGAATTATGACGGACACATATCGTCAGGAGGTGATTTTGGATTGCATAAATAAGCTTTTATTGCTCTATTTTTCGGATTGTCGTTCTCACTGTTACTTTTCAGACCTTTTTCGTGAGTCTGGTGCATCTTGTTCATGTAGAATTTTGCAGGTGAAGTTAAAAAGTAAAAAAGTTTGATACAGCTATTGTAGAGTCATTAACTTATATTCTGTCAGCCGAAACTTTGGGTGAAAGATGATTGAATGTACTTTTTGTCCCGTTATTCTTTACCATGACAAATTGAATACTTCCCACAAAGATTTAGCTAGGAGCATTTTATGCTGTTGGTGGATTGAAGCTTCGTGACATGAAAATAAGAATAAAGGAACGAAAGCGTTTCACAATTGAGCTTCTTAGAGTACAGTGTATACCACCATTGAAATTACTGTTAGTATGAACATTTTCTTATATTTCCACGTCCTGTTTTCTCATCCTGTAATATGTGTATGTAATACTTAAGTGATACTGAACCATAGATTACATCTAGCAGCATGGTCTGGCCATGCCGAAGTTGTAAATTATCTATGCAAGAACAAGGCTGATATCGGTGCTGCTGCCATGGATGACATGGGTGCCATTCATTTTGCTGCTCAAAAGGGTCATCTTGAGGTTATCAAGATTCTTCATGCATCCGGCATCTCAATCAAATCTTATAATCGTAAGGGCATGACTGCTCTTCATTATGCTGCTCAAGGCTCTCACCTCGAACTCGTCAAGTATTTAGTGAAGAAAGGTGCAAATCTGGATGCAAAGAACAAGTCTGGAAAAACTGCTGAGGATCTTGCAAGTAGTGAAGAGGTGAGGAATTTTTTGGTCGAATGGAAAAATGGATCTTGTAAAATCGTTGGAGTTAGTGGTGAGAAGAGGGAAAAGGGTGAACAAGAATCCGCACACGAGGAGACCACATATACTGTTGATGATGCTCTAGACAGAGATAGAATTGCCGAAGATGAAAATGGCGAAACGTCCAAGAGAAAAGGTCTAGGGGAAATAAGAGAGAACCAGCCGGAAACAAAGAAATCAAAAGTGTCTCTGAATCATCTTCTAGCTGCAGATGACACTCAAGAAGACGAAGAAGATATATGAACTTTCTGCAAGGAAGAAAATTAGTCTTTAGTGTGTGTAAAAACCCTTACGAGACGAAAAAATCATGTTACTTGTACTCTTTGAACTGATGAAGCTTTTTGTTCGGGCAGTAATTTTCCTGTATTATTATGGAAAACCGGTAGCTGACAAGATTTATTCAGAACAACGCTTTAATTGGAAAATGATTTTTCGTTTCATCGTTCTTTTTTCGAACAGCCAATCTGGACAACTCGTAAAAATATGTAGTTGGATCTTTTTTTTTCCGGATCTAAAACCTCTTGCTTCTGAAATTATATTGGGTCCAGGATGAATCGGAATAGTGGGACGTTTAAAGCCATGGGCTGGAAATTTTTTTATTTTTTTTTATATTTTTGTATGAGGTGAAAACTCGTTGTTTTTGAGTACATATTGAATAAACTTTCATACACACACGATAGAGTAGGTCTATTGTGAGACGGTTTCACAAATCTTTATCTATGACACAGGTCAACTCTACCGATATTTAGCATAACAAGTAATAATTTTAGCATAAAAAATAATATTTTTTTATAAATGACTCAAATAAGAGATGTGTTTCACAAAATACGACTCGCGTCACACACATAAGTTTTTGCCCACACAATAACTTTCACGTTAATCATGTAATTCGAAAAGACGGCAACAGAAAATCAAAAATACATTTTGTTATTATGTTGCTGTTGTAGACATATCATTCATATACAAAAATCTTGCAAATTACTCAAAAGATATATATCGCATCGCTATTGTATCTAAAGTCGTTAATAAGGCCCAACTCGAAGAAAACGACTTCGAACGAACTCAATAAAAATCATCGTTCATCATACCTCCAACACGTTCAAGATTTTGTAGGTCGTGCTCCTCTTCCAGGTATCTATCCTTCAATTGCTCAACCAATATTGACTGCGTATTCTTCATCCATCGCATACCCATTTATGATTGACTCTGGCTGTTTAAATCTGTTCTCTCTTTATGCCATTTTATGTTTGGCTAATGGTGCTCTTGAATTTGGTAATATGCAAAGTTAAGACTAAATTTGTAATATTCTTACCCCTAAAGATATGGGTTTACCAGTATTTACGTGTCCCAGGATATGAGATTTTAAATCAGGCATCCATATTAAATCTGAACTTGTTGTTTTGCATTCTCTCTTACACAGTTTTGTTTTGTTAAATGTGATTTTGATTGTGATAAATTGGCAGAATAAAGTAAAACGCTTGAATTTTCTTGCATTACAGTTATGGGTTTACCAAGATTTACATGTCCCAAGGGAAGAGATGATGAATCAAGCCCTCATCTTTATGTGGCAAATTGTGGTCCTGCTGTTGGACTTTCACATGAAATTATTGCATCTGTTTTCGGTACATATGGAGAAGTTAAAGGAGTCTATGCTGCTGATGAAAGTGGAACTCGGGTTATTGTTTCTTTCCAAGAGAAAAGGAGTGCTCAATGCGCTTTAAAAGAATTGAATGGAAAACCATGTTCTAGTCTTGGTGGTCGATCATTGCATATTCAGTATTCTGTACAATCACTTAATAAGGTATCTTTCCCTCTTGGCACTCTCGATGTTGAGCTGGTGGTTGCCCATCAAGTGAGAGAATTCAAATTCAATGTGTTTTTGTTGAAGAAACACATGTGATATCTGAAATTTAATCTTTTATAGAGTTTTCCGATGGCCTATCTGAAAGCAACTAGTGCTTCTGCTGCTATTAATATTTCTTGTGATTTCTGTTGCTTGTTGCACTTTTGCACGAAATATTTTGTTGATAAAGTTGAGTTAGGGTGTGAATTTTTGTGCTTATACTTTTGTTTGTGTTTCTATTATGATTTTTGTTCAATGTAATGGTGATGATTAACCTTGTTTTGGAGTATGCAGTTTTTAGTTGACCTTACCTTTCCTCTTAGTTCTCTTCATCCTTTTTGTTCTTGGATTAACTTTTCTAATTTGTAGAGATTAAAGACCACCATTAACATTGTCTATATGTCATCTTTTTAGATTAACTCTATTGGATCAGTTCCAGCATCAACATCAGCTTCAGATTTGAACATTCCCGGACTTTTCTTAATCCACGACTTCATTACTGCTAAGGAAGAGGAAGTTAAGGATCACATCTTGGAGTAATATATCGGCTCCTGATCAGTATTTCTGATTTGCAATTCACAAATAATCATATTACCTTGTTGTATTATTTCTCATTTTCTCTTGCAGGAGTTGCTTTTGGCAGTTGATTGTCGGCCATGGAGACATCTCGCCAAAAGAAGGGTTCAACATTATGGATACGAGTTTTGCTATGATGTAAGCTTTTTTACTCATTGTCTGGCTATTAATTGTTATTCCTTTTTCTTTTCTCTTTCTTCCATGTTCTGTACTGTTTTAACCGCATATAGAAATTTCCGTTTTACAAATGGCGTAAATTATTTCTTCGCAAGGTTTCTTTTGTGTTTAAGACTTCTAAATATAAAATATTCTCTATATTTTGGTGTTGATTCAATCAAATATTTTGGGCTTTGATTATTAGGGAGTTCTATGCAAGAAGATGAGTGCATTAACCTTTTAGCATTTTCCTTTCTTCTTTCTCTTATATCTCCCTTCTTGCAGATAAGGAATGTTAACACGAATCGATATTTGGGTGAGCTTCCGGATTTTGTGTCACAAACACTTGAAAGACTCAGATCATTTCAAACTCTTGATGGTGCTATAGATGTCTCTCTCAATCAACTGACGGCAAGGAATTATGTTTAAGAACTTCAAAAAATTCTTAATAACTATATTCTATTTTTAGCATGTTCGAAGACTGTTACACATATTCTTGTTTAATCAGCATAGTTATTCATCCTTATCTAGAAAATATTAACAGGTCAATGAGTATCCGCCTGGGGTCGGTTTGTCTCCACATATAGACACTCATTCGGCATTTGAAGGATCGATTTTCAGCCTTTCACTCGCAGGCCCTTGTACCATGGAATTTAGAAAGTACACAACCGGCACTTGGCAGGGGAAGCCGTCCTCAAGTGGTGATAACGAGGACCAAATATCTGAAGAAAACTTAGATTTTGTGAGGAAATCAATTTATCTTCCACCTCGATCTATTCTGTTACTCTCTGGGGAGTCGAGATATGCTTGGCATCATTACATTCCACATCACAAGGTACAATTTTTATCGATATTATTTGAATAGATGACTATGTGCTAGTTTTTCAATGCATTTTAATCCCCGAGGATTGTTAATGCAAAGTCCTTGGCCTGATGAAAATAAAAAACTTATTTTGATATTTTACTTATCTATGCTAAGAAAACCAGTTTCGTGATATAGTCATAAAATAAGAAATCTTTGCTATACACAGGTGGATAAAGTGAAGGACAGTTTGATCCGCAGAGGTTCAAGAAGGGTGTCCTTTACATTACGCAAGGTATATGAATTTGGCCCTCTTTCTTCTAATTATGACTGGTTATATGTACGTTCATTTGAATGGACGGCAACCCCTTGAAGCATTTTTTTCCTGGTGAAAGTGCAGAGAAGGGCAGCATTAGTTTTAATTTGTGTTTCTTCAGCATGACAAGTCTAACTAGACCTGGGGGTTTGAAGACCATACCATGCATTGAAATGTTAGCCTTTATCTGACAAATGTTTCCGTTTCAATTCTCATTCATTATTTTCTCCCATGTGGATGCAGGTCAGGAAAGGACCTTGTCAATGTGAATTTTCTCAGTATTGTGATTCTCAAAAGTATGGCGCACAGACGTTGCAATCGAGTTAGATTTGATGTAATTCTTGCCTGAATCAATCGTGTCGAAACAGTTGTACAACATTTTTTATGACGATTTCTAAACTTAAAATTATAAATCAAAGTTTGATTATTGTCTTGTGCAATAAATGTCAAATTTATCGCAAGAGGGGTTGTCAACAAAGTAGGAAATGTATAAAGGAAAAATTTTGGTCACGAGCAACGAGCTTGTGAACTCGAATAATCGGATTAAAAAATTCATAGAAACACACCCTCATTAACTAACGAGATCCAGTAGCAAATCTAGTGAAAATGGATCAAATACATAGTCATGAGCGATGGAGTACCTGCGCTACTTCCCAGCAGCAAGGTATTCAACCATGATTACATTTAGCCAAACCGGTTTTGATCAAACTTAAAAGCATTACACAACCTAATGCTGGAAGAAAAAATGAACTCAGAAGCCACAGTATTGACTTGACTATAACAAAGACAGCGAACTTCACAAAAAAAGCGCTGAAGTTCTTCGACCATGGAGGGCAGCAATATTATATGATACACCTCATGTGGTCGAGGAGTCGAGTCTGCAAATGTCTCCTCGACAAAGAGGGCAAACCCTGAAATTATTGAACTGGTAGGTCAGGTAATACGTGATATTTTCCATAGAGTTTTTGGCCTTTTAACAGTGAACACGAAAGGTAAATAAACAGAATAAAGCTAAGAAAAAACACCTGTGAATTTCTTTAAGCCATTTATCCACACATGCTCTATGGAATTCGTGATGGCAAGGCAATATCCTCATCCTATCTCCATCCTCGTATTCAACAAGGCATATGTAACATCTGTTAAGATTTAAGGAGCAAGGGAAATTAAGATGGATAGGGTAATGTTATTATGTCCCGCAAAGAAATGCATGATTTCCATATTTTCAAGAAACTTTGTATTGAATTGATTGCTCACTGTGCAACTTCATCACTTGGCTTCCTTTTCAATTTGCTAAATATCTTCAAAGGTAGTGACTCCACCACTTTGTCGGGTGCTGGAATGGATGCCATTGAAGATGCGGTATGCCGAGTGGATAAAGCAACAGATTGTTGGTGAATTTCATCGAGAACCTGATTAAAATTTGTAAAGATTCACCTTTGTAGCAGTCAGGCTAAAAGATAATTAGGCCGTGCGAAAATAGACTAGTGACATTACCTCGAATAAAGCCTCTGCTAACATCCCGATTCTAGATACGCTAGCCCTTGCAGTAGCTTCATCATTTGAACTAACCTCTCGAGCAGCAATGTGACAAGTGCAACGACCACCTAGATGCTGACCAGATAAGATGCAAGACCTGTCATGGCCAGATAGATTCTCTAAACGGCTTCCTAGTCGTTGAAGTGCCCGTACCTAAGACAAGAGATATGTTACAGCGACTTGTATCATTCACAATTTGCTTTTGCGGTTCAGTAATAAGCAGGAAGGTTAAATACCTGAGATCTTATTCTTCTTCTACGTTCAATGAAATTTGATCGATGCTCCCCGACATCATGGTATCCAGTGTCCCTAGCTCGTGGGATTTCAAATTCTTGATTTTGAGTACCATAAAAGGATATTGACATGTTTGATAAGGCATTACCAGAAGAAACCGGCAGACTAATATCATTTCCATAGGACACCACTTCCCCTGGTGTATCACCTGAATCTTGTCTCTCAGTAACTTGACTACTATGTCTCACTTCTTCATCTTGTTGAAAACGATATAGATCTAAATCAGGAACAAGTGATCTGCGAAGGACTCTATCACGAAGCCTTCCAACACTTAACGTCCTGCTGAATCGAATGTTACGTTCTATTCGTTCCCGAGCAGCAATTCGTCTGTCGGAACTTCTTAGTCCAGCAGCATCTGTGTTGCTATTGTTTATAGGAGAAAATAAATTCAGAGTGCAGTCTATTCTTGCATCACCTCTACTGATCACCATATCACGTCTAGAATTCATCCTTTGATCATCTTGCGAATTATCGAAATAATCAGAATCATATGGACCGAAACGCAAACCATTAGATGGACAATGCCCACGTCTCATTCTGAAAGGTCTATTATTAAAACACGTAGGAAAGATTTTGCAACCTCGTGACCTGATTAGTCTATGAACCGCACTAACTGACGGATCTTCTCGCTTCTCTTCGTCATTCAAAATTGTGACAGTCGTAGAAGTAGTGGGATAAGGGTTTGACAAGCCCAAACTTTTTGCCCGGCTCAGCCGGAAGCTTAAGTTTCCAGGATAGAAACTGAAGCGAGAAAGGAAACGACTGGTAAGATTAAGTGACTGAGAGGACAGCACTCGAGATGCATTATGTTCCCTAGACACAGAATCAGTGAAACCTGATTCACCCCACTCATCGAGCTCGACGTCAGAGGTAATGCAGTTCGTGTGATCATTTTGGTCAGCTATATCTTTCCTGTAAATTTCAGCGGAAACTGGAGAAGAAACTGTTTTCGACTCAGTTGGACAACAGACAGTATTTCCATTCTCTTCACCGGGGCAATCAGATACCTGAGGCATGAATTAGCATAAGCATGAAAGATTCTTACAGAAAAAGGCGGCATTTCAGCAAAAGTGGTTGAATCTAGGCCCTAAGAAGTTGATCCCATCACTCTGTTTCACAAAAATAACCACATACAAGCATACGTACCCAGGAGATTCGATAAAAGATTGAATCTTGATCTAAAATGTAATATTGTAAGACTAATTGATAAGGTGAAACATTTTAAGGCACCATTCCTTCAGAGTATATGCAGCTATAAAATAACCATTTTCCCAAAAAAGTCCCTCAAAACCCCAAAGAAGACAACCCATATACACGCGCATTACTGATGAATCCGAACACGAATCGGATTGCTGAAACAAAACAAACAAAAAATCCAATAAAAAGTAAAATCTTTTGATTTGATCTAGCAACCTGGGTTTCATCATCATCGAAGCGATTTCGGAGGCAAGAAGATTTCAACAGTCTGCTTCTGGTGGACCGGTTCCTACGTACAACAGCTCCAGATGACGATGAAGATGACAGCGACGAAGCGGCAGGTGCATTACACTTACTACCTCTTAACCCCATCTCAGCTCAACCTTTAAACTACACTCTCCATTCCAATAAGTTGCTTTGCCATCTAGATCAGTTCCCGCACAAAGATTCAGATCCAAAGCTTCACTTTTTAAAAACAAAATAACTGCAATTTAAAGAAAGAAAACGGTGGTGTATGCTTTGGTTAATGATTGTGCAAGCAAGGAGTCACTGGCAATAATGGCGTGAAATATGGCTGTATTTTGGGGATTCAAAATTGAAAAATGGTCGGACGCCATGTGTGTGCAGAGGCAGAGATGGGGGAGAAGACGCATGGCGACAAAGGATATGGGGCCACAAGGAATTTAGCCCATTTTCAAATTCAAACCACAGCACTATTGAGCTGGCATAGCCCAAAACTGGGATTGGGGGTCTCTTTGTTTTCTCCTAGCGTCTTCTTTCTTTTCTTAGATATATATGATTCACTAGTTTCCAATATTCGGTATGTATAAGATATTTTAATTCTAGATTTTGGAATTATACGATTGTTTCGTATTTTGTATGTCTACGAATATATACATGTAAATTATAATACATATGTATATATAATTAAGGCATAACTCATATGCATGTCATCTTTATCTCATTAATCGGCATTTCCTTCGGGGAGCTGGAAGCTTTAACACAACAATGCATTAATATACAGTTATTTCCAGCCAATTCCTTCGTGACGATGAGTCTATTATTTGAAAATTAATATATTTTAAAAAAAAAACGATCACAGAAATAATTGATGCACTCCATTATTATCCATAATATAAAACAGTTTCTCTAAAAAGTCACGCTTACTTTTACACGGGACGTTACGTTGATTATGCATATGTTAGACTGATATTATTTTATAATGCTGCAAGTATGAACATTCCCAAGCACAGAGTTTCTCTGCACCTTTTTTTAAATCTTTCCCTTATTTGAATGTGTAAGAGTTATGTTGTGTTCGACAGATAATAAAATATATCTAATATAATCAAATCAGTATAAGTTGTAAATTCGTGTTTTATCAGAATTAAGTGTTGTGTCAAATGTTACAACATTTAAGACAACATACAGCGGAATATTATATTTTGTAACACAAATCGATTTTAAATAGATAGATGGACAAGATTGAATATGCACAAGTATAAATACATGTGCGGTGTCTTATGGCAAAAATTAATCACTAGAAAACCAAATCGTTTACACAAAAACCTATCACTAGTGATCAACAAGTTGAGAAAACAAATGCTTTCTAAAACAAATAACCAGAATAAAACTTAAACAAGAAAGCTAAAAAACGTGATGCCAAAAGAGGAGCCACGAAAACGATCTTCAGCCAACTTCTTTACGGATGTTGTCTGCAGATGTCTCCAACATTCGAGGCAACACTCGATATCTGCACTCTTCAAAACATCAACGTCTTTGTAGGACGTTTTTCTATGAAACCCACGACGTGCAAAAGTGCACACAATATGCAGCCAAAAAAACTTTCAAACGAAGAGTGAAAAACAAAAGAGCAATAGATCGAAGAAGCTTCCACGAAAATCTCTCCACCACGAAAAACTATTTCCACGAAAATCCTATCACTCAAAACTCTCCACGAAAACTCTTCACGAAAAATAACTCTTCTCTCTTCTGTTTCTTTTTGCATGATATGAATCCTCTTATTTATAGACTTCATCTCTCCTAGAGTTTATCTCCACAAGAAAACCTACAAGATATGGTAAACAAAAATTCTATTAAGAATAAGATATCATATCATACAAATTATTATCATAAATAACATATCTAGAAGGATCTTATCATATTTATCACATTATCTAGAAAGTCAAATCATATTTAAATATTCAAAATCATATCATGATATTATTTGCATAATTATCTCATTTTTTAGAAAGATAAAATATTATATGCAATCAAATCAAGGAAAAGATAATATTTGGAAAATAAATTAAATAGAGAAATTATATTTCCCAATGCCTTGAAAGAATTGTATAGAACTGACTTCTTTTTCTTCAATATATACGCAATGCATCTTTTTCTTCAAACTCAAAGAATACCTGTACCGGGCTCTATATATTTATACCAACGGATGCTCTTGAGAATCGAAAACACGGTTATGACAAGTTTTGTCGCATGGGTAAGGACAGTGAATATATCTTCTGAAATGGGCTTCTGTCATAACTCATAAAACCAATCTCCCAGTCAACGAATCTGACCTCACTCAAGTTAAAAACAAGGGGTAAACAAGTAACGAAACTCGTGATGAATCTATGTAACCTTGTCGTTTCATGCCGGAAAGCCGGCACTCAGCCTTGTTTGTTGCATTTCAGTTTGGCAGTGAGCATAGCACGAGTTGATGAAGTATCCTCTTGAATTGGAGGAGCCTATTTCGGACAACTAATAAAGAAACTCTGCTCGGAAACCTGAAAAGTGTTCTTGGTGAGACACAAAAGTCATCTGATGCAAGATGGCAGCCAATTTTTCCCGAAATTTCTCATTCCGTCCTAGGTTTAAAGTTAGGGAAATAATGCTTATCTGTATAGAACCGTTTAAAAAGAAACCATAAACGTTTTCACGATACATAGAGAGTTTGTGGTCATGGCAATAACCTTGCATTTTTTCGAGTGGAGAACCGGAACATTTAAGTATGTCGAGTTTGCAGTTGTGCCAGATATCATGAGGATCAGCTACAATCAAGTCTTCGTGCCTTGCCCCCCTTTCATCCCATCTCACCACCCTTCCTGAATTTTTTAAATCCATCAAAGCATGGCCAGGGTCATTCTGCTTGCTTAAAGACAAACAAGAATTGAATGCAAGAATTTAGAGAAACTGAGATCAGAAATAAGAGCTAAGCTGCCGGGAATCATAGGCTGCATTTAAAATGAAAAGAGGTGTCCGAAGTCCTTGCGAGACGTGTGGTGGGAAGAAGCATTGCAGTATTTCAAGTGATATGATTGAAATGAGATAATTTATTCAGCTATATATAAGGTAAACAATTACTCAGTAAACATGATCCTACGTACGAAACAAGGACTCAATCTCGAGGTGCAAGAAGCGGGCAAATTCTTCTGATCCCTGAATCCAAGTGAAAAAAAGGAAATGAAATTCAGGCTGAAAATAAAAGTGGAAATGATGGGGAAAAAAATAGAAGAACGATATATTACATGTGTTCCAACAACATCGTTAGAAAAAATCCAATGTATCATTAAGATGTTATACATAGGTTAACATGAAATCAAACATATTTCCTATTTTCCAATATATTTCGAATGTATATGTTACAGGCATCGAATTCAGTATTCACTCACATAAGTTGGAGTAAGAACCGATGCATTCACACATGCAGAGATACAATATAGCCACAAACCGACAATTTAAAACACTGAAAAAAAAGAAAAGAAAGAAGAAGCAATAATCGTTGGAAATTTGAATAAAAATTATATCTCATGAATGTGGGAGTGCCTTTTGGCTCTCCACGTTCTTGAGTTGGTTATGACTCATTATTGTGGAGTGTCTTTTGACTTTCCACATTCTTGAGTTAGTTGAAGAGTTTTGGCTCTTCATATTCTTGAGTTAATGGGAAGATTAATTGAGTTAATTAATCTTGCATGACTCTTTGTGTGCATTTTGGAGCTTATAAATAGTGGGGTTCATTTCCTCATTTCAAGTACATGAAAATCTTTTCTCTTTCAAGCATTCTCTTGCATTTCATATTGTTAGCTTTCCATTTGGATTCTGTTAAATCTCAGTGATAAAGTAAAGGTACGTTTTCAGTTCGCCGTAGTAGTGTCTCGTGCTAAATCACTGCTGGTTGTTCCGTTGTATCCTGGAAAACAGACGTCCAAGACGATCCTCGAAACACATACATGAGGGGACAAATCTGTTTTAAGGAAACTGTACATGCTACAGGGCTCGGTTTGGTTTTGCTTCCTTTTACTCAATAGTCATACTGTAAACACCACACTTGTTTCGGTTATTGCTTTATCTCTGCAAGTTCGTTTCTACGCTATTGTTGTTAGCAATTTTTCTAACAAACTTTACATTGAAGTACACAATATATAACCTCCTCCAACATTATACTCATTACAGGCCTGGGCGGGGGCCGTCGAGAGGCTCTTGCATCGGAGCTGCAGCATTTGTCGGCGACACTGCTTGATCATATTGAGAATGGCTGGAGCATGCGAGAGCGGAACTGCATCGGCCCCTATGGGATGTTGATCACCTCACGTCACGGGCACCACACCTGCGCCGTGGTGGTCATGTTGACCAAATAGCTCCTGTTGCTTTCCCTGCCAATGCTCGGCCACATTCCCAGCCTTGTCTTCATGCTTCCTCATTGTGGCTTCAGCTTTTTTCGCTTTCTTCCGCTCCTTGGCCACTTCTTTGTCTTCCTTATTACTTGCCGCAGATTTCTCCGCCTATATTATTGCAAATTTTCAACAAAATGCCCCATCAAAATTAGCAGCATAAATATTAAAGTTTAAATATTCTATTTCAAAACCTGTTTCTTTTGTTTTCCAAGAAAAAGGCATTAGAATTTACTCACCGAATAAAATACTTGCGTATTCAAATTAGTTGACCACATATATGATAGACTATCAAGTACATTATTATATTTATATAGATTAGGAGACAATAATTTTTTTCAAACAATCAAATATATTTTAAATAATAGATCCGACGCAAGTGAATTTTAAATTTAATTTGTGTGTAACGGGATATGGAGATAAAAATGAAACATTAGATATAGAAGAGGATTATTATCTGTGCGTACAGTTATATTGTTTGGGTAAAAAAATTTAAAATTAATTTGAGAACCTATGTCCAATAGAGTAACATATAAATTTTAAAAAATTAGTGCACATAAATGTTTTGAATGTTATTCATCACAGATTAATTTATAAGTACATACTAAATTTTCAATAGATTCAAGTGTATGATATTAGAAAGGAAAAATTAGTTTTTTGTCAAATAATTTGTATTTTTATTAATTTTGATCTAGTTAAATAAATTTGCATTTTAGATCTGTAATTTATATTTTTTATTTTTGGTCCTGTTACGATAAATTTTTATTTTTAATCATGTAATTTGTATTATTTTTTTTCATTTTGGTCCTTTTTGACAGAGTTAATTGTGTCTTCTGATAAAAAAAATGACCAAAAATGTATAAAAAATATTCAGATCCATTTTCCCAATATTAAATATTAGTGGACTAAAAATAAAAATTCATCAAATCAAAAATAGAAAAAGATATTTAAATTACATGAATAAAAATATAAATTTGTCGTTAACTTATTTAAAAATAGAGATAATACAAATTATAAGACCAAAATTATAATATTTTCAATATTAAAATATTCACAATTCTTATATTTTTTTCTTTTTCGATTTCCATTTTACTAAAAATTCAGTAACTTCTTAAAATGTATAAATAACATTTTTTAAAATTCAATATTATCATTTATCATCTCAATTACATTATTTGGATATGTAATATTTTTTCATGGGTTTATTCAAATATAAAATTTTTTTCGGTTGGCCTTTTCCATTTAATTGAACTGAAACAGAGTATTTCTATCAAAACATGACTATTTATATATCATCTGATTCAATACACCATTCAATTACGCCCTACTCTTCAATTATTTTCAGTTTAAAAAGCTTACGGTCTCATTACTTTAAAAATATCTAATATTATCATTAAGAAATTATATAGGAACGAAGCTGACTGACTTTACCATATTTTTATCAATATCCAACATAGAATATCAAACTTTGAGATTTAATGAAATTTAAGTGTAAGATGTCATCTACTGATACATTCATTAATCATATACAAACCTTTTACATAAAGAAGCCAAAGAAAATTAAAAGAAAAAGCGCAACACACTAAATGTAAAATATAGATCTTCCGCCCATGTAATACTTCATTTCAGGCCCATGTGATGGTGGTGGTGGTGGCGTCGGTGGCCGCCAAGAGGGTTATGGGCTGGAGCTGCAACATTCGCCGGTGGAACAGTCGCGCCTGTGTGATTATAATGACCATAGCCAGGAGCCGTAGCATTCGCCGTTGGGACAGTGGCACCTGTGTGATGATTATGGCCGTGCTTCACCGGAGCTGTACCTGGGCCGTGGTGGTTATGACCAAAAAGCCCGTGTTGCTTTCCTTGCAATTTCTCGGCCGCATGCCGAGCCTTGGCTTCGTGCAGCCTCATATTGGCCTCAGCCTCCTTCGCTTTCCTCCGTTCTTTAGCAATCTCTTTCCCTTCCTTCGTCCTTGCCGTAGATATCTCCGCCTACAATATATATCAAAAAAATTTCATCTCGAGTAATGGAAAAAATATATAAATTCTGTCGTTAAAATCCCGCCCCAAACTTACAAGTTCTACAACATATTATCTCCAAAACATGCATTAGAATTTCATTCAACCCTTACTTAGAAAAATCTTGCTTAATTAGTAAAATACTTCTCTGTCCAAATTGATCCAATTCTTAAGCTAAGATGTACCTTCTCTCCAGCTTTGGCTTTAAGGACGTCAACATGCTCCTTGGCAGCTGCGGCAGCGTCACTTACCTTTTGTTTCACAGAATGCATCTTTCCTTTGCTACGTACAAAATTTTATCACTGATTTGTTTACAAGTAGATGTAAGTTAGTATACATATAGTTTTCAAGAGATTGACGAGATAACGTAAAAAATTCCCAGATATATCTTCTTTGAATTTATTATTGGACACGTAAGAGGATAGAGATAGGAACATATATGTCACGCTCTGCCTCGTGTCCTTCAGGCAGAGTGAGGAATTATGCCACGCCTTTAGTGTTGGTATATTTATGTATTTGAAATTGAAATTATAACAGATAGCGGAGGTTGGAGCCACGTGTAATTAATTTTTACAAAGAAAATAAGCTCGTCTAGTCTGCGCATTGCTTCCACTAAAAGAACTCGTGTACTTTCAAAATTTTAAAATAGACTTTTGTTGTGTTGACATACAATTATTGATTGATTTGGCATATATATATATATATATTTGTGTGTGTGTGTGTGTGATCTGTTGTACATTCATCGTGGACTTAGAATATGTTAAGATGAGGACTACCTATTATACATTCATACAAACGTTGGATGTCCACGTATAATTAAAGTTTTTGTATTAATTTATTAATTGGAGTAGGTTTAAAATTAAAATTCAATATGTAACGTTATTGTTGAGATAGAGAGCTTTCCAAAATTTCTAATTTCAAATACTTTATATCATTATTGGACAAATTTATGGTTTAAAAAATGAAAAGGACGCACAAGAAGATTTTTAATACATATCATTACTGGACAAATATATGGTTTACAAATGAAAAGAACGTACAATAAGATTTAAAAAATCATGTTTTTTTAATTAAAAATGATAGACTATCTAAACTTTTAAAATATAAATAAAGAAATAATTGAAATTTTTTGGGGGAAAAGTAATATTAATAAATTTATATAATTAAGGGAAATTTTAACTTTAAATAAAGGTTCACCAAATCAATTAGAAGTTAATCAGTATAAGGATCTCAACTTTAACTATCTCTCATTAATATGACTAGCAATATTACTCAAGTGCACCATATGTCCGGGGTAATTGTGCATAAAAATATTAGTATTTGAAAATTTTTGAATGTGTTATATTGTAATTAAAATGATAGGTAGTTTAGGAAACAAAACTCATAAGATGAAGAATGCGATTATAAATAGAAAGATCAATAAGGATAACATAACTATTTTTATCTCCAATTGTTGTAAAATTTGAGTCAAACATGAAAGGATGCACTACAAGAAAAAAGGCCTACGACAACGGTTTTTCCCCGTTGTCGTAGGCCTTTTAAAACCGTTGTTAGAGGCCCTGTGGTTAAAGGGTGTGTTCAAAGACAACGGTATAGGTATATAAAACCGTTGTTAAAGGTCCTGTGGTTAAAGAATTCGTTAAAAGACAACGGTTGCGGAGAGTTGTGATAGTTACAATTTGCGACGGTTTTTAAAAAACCGTCGCAAATTAATTCGCGACGGACATCATCGTTAACCGTCGTGAAAATTAGCGACGGTCGTAATTTAAACTGTCGCTAAATAGCGACGGTTTAATACACCGTCGCTACATTTAGCGACAGTGTTTTATAAACTTCGTCGCTAATTTTAGCGACGGTTTTGTATGCTTTCCGTCGCTAATTTATTCAGTAAAAAAAATTTCACTTTTAATATTTTAATAAATATAAAAAAAACTCACAATCTAATTTGCAAACTATATTTTTGATTTATCGTCGAAAATACTATATTTTTTATTTTAAAAATTTATTAAATTTTAAAGAGAAAATCGAAACTAAAATTGTGTAAGGGAGAAAAATTTTAAGTGTTGTGAAGTGGTATGATAGAAAATAGACCGAGGGTGGGGATATTTATAGACAGTTTGCGACAGTTTTGACTTTAACCGTCGCAATTGGCGACGGTTAATTTTCTAACTGTCGCCGATTTAAAATTAGCGAAGCTTTTACATAAACTGTCGCTATATTTAGCGACGGATATTAGAAACCGTCGCTAAATATAGCTACGGTTAGGTATAATCAGCGACGATATGACCAAAATTGTCGCTAAAATTAGCGACGGTTTAAAACACCGTCGCTACATTTAGCGACAGTTCTTGTAAAACCGTCGCTATCTTTACATCGGCGACGGTTTTATTTCAAACCGTCGCTAAATTCTGCGACAGATTTAACTTAAACGGTCGCAAAATGTAATATTGACAACAAATTTATAGAAAACCAGTTAAAAGACAACGGTTTTTTATAAACTGTTGTCGTAGCTTGAAGAAAAACGTTAATAGACAACAGTTTTAAAACCTTTTTCGTAGTTAAAAAAAACGCTCATAGAAGGTTTTTAAAAACCGTTGTCGTAGCAAAAAAAAACGCTCATAGACAACGGTTTTTAAAAACCGTTGTCGTAGATATATCAAAGACAACGGTTTTAAAGAAACTGTTGTCTTTGAGCGGATTTTTTTAGGCTACGACAACGGTTTTTGTTAAAACCGTTGTTAAAAGTAAAAAGACAACGGTTTTAATAAAAACTGTTGTCTTTGATGTGTTGTTAATGCTGATTTTTCTTGTAGTGATGCAAGAATTTTAAATCTTACTCTCGGTAACTAATTGTAAATATTTGATATCTCACAAAAACTCATGTAAAAAGGTCTCACGGGTCGATTTTGTGAGACAAATATTCTATTTAGGTCACCCATGAAAAAATATTATTTTTAATTGTAAATATAGGCAGGATTGATCTGTCTCGGACGTTCGAATATCAAGATCATAAGCTTCTGCATATGTTACAAATATTGTTTATTTAATTGTCTCTTCAAGTGCTAAATCAAATTCTAAATAATTTATAAAAAAAAAAAAACATATATAGAGGGAAAAGTCAAAATCAAAACATGATTTTTTTGGGTTAAACACACTTCAGTGTTGCGACGACGATTGATTTTAAAGTAGAAATTCTTATAAACTGATCGTTGTTCGTGACATTTTATCACTAATGACGAAATGTCATGAACAAGATCGGATTGTAGTACCTCGTATTTGCCTCCATCTATCGGCATCTCTGAAACAGAGGGCCAGTGATGTATGGCGGAGTCGGATCGGAGCATTGTGAGAAGAGGTAGTCTTTACCAACCATATTAAAAAAAATATTTATATAAAAAAATCAAAATTAATAATTTGGATCAAACACTTCAGTGTTACAGATCGATTGATTTTCGAGTTGAAATTCTTACAAACTGATCGTTAATGATGAGATGCTATGAACACGATCGGATCGTAGTAACTTGTATTTGCCTTCATCTATCTTTTTTGAAAAAATATATATATTTTTATAAAAATTTGTGACCCCTTAGACATGGAGTGTTCTAATTAAGTCGTCGATGTTGTTTGTTAGCCTTTCGGAAGGTCTTTATAAAGCTGGGAATGGTACAAGACTCGCAACCGCGCTGGGAGTGGTCAAAGATATCGGATTTTGTAAATAAATGTGGCTAACATAAATAAGAAACGAAGATTTTATCGCATTCAAATGAAAATTAAAGGGAAAGAATCACAATTTTCCTTTCTTGTCTTATAAAAAATATAACAATAATAAAAAGAAACATGGTAAAATTATTTATATATGATAAAAGGATTTTGTAATAATCATTCAAATCATGTAACTCGTGTTCTTGTGTCTCAACATATATCCGAAAGGATACTATTGGAGTTCAAGGTTTTTTGTCCAGGTTCTTTTATATAGGTCTCTTGGTAAACAAAACTTGATTGATCATTATGAAAATCTGATTTCATTTAAAAAAAAAAAACCTTAAAATTGTGATTATAAAAAAAAATATTTTTCAGAAAACATTATGTGAAGAATTTGGTGACGTATATATAAAATCATAAAACTCCAGAAATATAAAGATTCGATTATATTAAAAAATTGAATTGATTTGAAAAGTTGTCTTCTGTCGTTTAGCTCGATCCAGCCAACTCCTTTAATTGACCGACCTCTTCCACACGCACACACATTTACTTAATTATTAATTAAAACAAAATCCCTTTCACATGCAAATACATTTACTTAATTATTAATTAAAATAAAATCCACAATATTTTTATTGACCAGAAAAAATCACAGATATTTTTTTCCCAAAGGAAGGCCATCCACACAGTAGAATAATAATAACTAATAATAATTTTTACTTATAAATTAATGAAATTTAATTATATAAATTAAAAAAAATTTTATATTTTTTTAATTTTTGATACGAAATATTTGATAAAAGAACCACGAAAAACATATTTGTCGAACATTTGTAAACAAGAAAAGGGAAACAAAAAACCTATATGAAAGAAGTGAACTTTACCCAAATCAACAAAATTAGTGTGCTCCGATTTCTGCATAGAATAACGAACGAATAAAACTCTTCACTTGGTTTGAATTTCTTGCTGGCTCAATCTGGGCAAGATATGAATCGCGACTCCTTGTAAACCCGGCGGAGCATCCACAACACACAGCCTGGCCGGCGAAGCTGCTACGTCCACCACCACGATTCCGCCGCCATCAGCACGGAGCACACACACTTTCCCCCGTGCCACCGCGATTTGCTGAGCCCCTTTGAGCATTTCATTTTTCACCACCTCCTCCCACATGTCCCTGAATTGATCGTACCTTTTCAATGATCCTTTCGATTCATCCACCACGTATATCGTCTCCTCCTCCATCGCCGCAGCTGGGCCTCGCCACCCAGCAAGCATCCCTTCCGGCATATCCTGCCAAGAATCCGTTTCAACGTCGTATATTGTACCATCCTTGGCTGCATCGCCTTTCACGTTCACCATGCATAATTTTCCTCTCCATCCAACGGCTTCGATCGCATCGCGACTGAACTTCCCATCTTTAAGATTCCTCATCTTTTCCCAGCTCCATTCTTGTTTGTCAGACTGAAAATTTAGGTCCCATTTGTCCACAGACCTCGCAACGTCGGTGTTGTAGTGGGACCCGATCCCACTCGCAACAAAAACGGTGGTGCGTGAAGCTCCGGCAGCGCACCATCGACGAGGTTTGAGAATTGAGGGACCGTGTGCCCACTGTTTCGTGATCGGGTCGAATATTAGGGGTTTGGATAAAGCAGGCTGGAGTTGATCAGCAGTGGCGGCTAGAAATATGAGTTTTCCAGAGACGGCAACTGATTGGATGGGAAGCTTACGTGAAATAAAGGAAGGGTGTCGCAAGAGGAAGCGAGAATCCAATCCAGGTGGAGGCGGAGGCAAGTGTTTCCAATCACAAGAAATGGGATCAAAGGAACAGAACTGGAAGGAATTTAAAGCCTGCGGTCGGGGTTCTGTTTTTTCAAAGAGAGCGTAGAGAGAAAGAAATGGGGGAAAAGATGGATCGTAGATGAGTTGCCTCCAAGAATGGCAGACGGAGTAGAGAGTAGAAGGGGGAACGAGAGAAAGACAGAGTTGAGCTATGTGATCGGGGAGATCAGGGAGGAGAGCCTGCTGCTGGATGTGGTGGTTGTGATCCTCTCCCTTCTCCGCCTTCAGGAGATGGTGGAGTTTAGGTCTTTTGGCCGAGGACCTGCCAGCGGAAGTGAAAGAAGTGGTGGTGGTGGTCGGAAAGTCAAGAATTGTAGATAATAGAGTTCTCATCTGAGGTGAGAGACGAGGAGGGGGCCTTTGGGAAATGGAGTCGTAGCAGCTTTAAAGAGGAGGTGGGTGGTTTGGGTGGTGGGGTATATTCCAGAATCGGGTTCGTGGAGGGTGAGAAATAAATCTATTGTGTAATAGTTTTATTATTTAAATATATTTAAAAAAATATGTATATATGAATTTTAAGGTGAGATTTTGTAAAATTTGTTACCAAGGATTTTGAGTTTTGTTTACGCCTTCCTTAATTAGCGAGTTTCGAGGAAATGGTTTGGTGAAATAAAATGTATCTTTATCAAGGATTATTTAAAACATTTTTTGACATTGTATCTTGTTTAAAATATAATGTTATCACCAAGTACTTTGAACTGAAAAATTAGGTCCAAGTAAAAATTAATATTTTTTTTAGTTAGACTAGAATTTGTTACAAAACTCGATACTTCATTTTAAATTTGAAACAAGATGGACTACAAGTCACCAACCAGTAAAGATTAATATTTGGATATGTAAAAATCAGATAAAATTGTACATGTATTGGAAAAAAGATATTTAATAAGATGTATATGTACATATTATTATATAAATAATTTTAATTTTTTTTTAATTTATAAATGAGGATATGCAATCCATATTTATGTCCTTAAAAAGGTGGAGGGTGGTGTGGATTTAGAAAGTAGAATCATTAATGTAGGTTTGTTTGGAAGGGAAAGCCAACAAGTGGGCATTAATATCTTTCAGGTCAAGGTTAAAAGGCAAAAGTTGGACACTAGCATCCCACCGGTCATCGATTCCTCCTTTTCTGCTATTTATTATTATTCCGCCCCTTTGTTTTTTAAATATGTATATTTTTATATTTGCTCCTAGTTATAATGAAGTCACTTAACTAAAAAATGTAAATTACTTGTATCTTTATCTAAAACAAATCAATATTCTCCATCAGGGCTTTATGTTAACATGCAAATTATGTGGGAATATAATTAATTACGTCATATATTGGAATTATGACCTAAGCCTCAAACCGCGATCACGTCGAGTTTCATTTTAGTTTTATAAATAAGCAGCCAAGCCAAAAATTAAAAATCATGCCAATTCGAGAAGAAGTCAAAAATTTCTAACGATTATTTTTATTTTTATTTTTGAGCTGAGGTTAAGGAAACTTCTCGATTATATCACTCTGTGCTTCCCTAATCTTAATTGCCGAACCACGTGGCAATGTGAGATTTGCTGGAATATCACAAAACAGCAAGCTAGGGCCAACCCCGTAATTTTGCCATACGTATATTTGAATAAGAAAGTCGAAGTTGGACTTTTGCAATCAATTGGGGACGAAAAAGGGCGAGGCCATGACAGAATAATAAATGTGAAAAGCTGTAGGGGAGAAGAACAATTAAAGGCTATATTTATATTCCGCATATTGATAGATAAATTAAAATTTAATTACAACGCAGGTATCCGTTAATTCTACAATAGTTTTCCTTTTTTTGTTTGTTTTCTCTCTAAATTCAGACGTGATCAATGGAATCTATCCGAGTTAAAATTTTAAAATATAAAAAGCATTTAATTTTTTTAAATTGAATCATTCGAACTAATATTAAATTAATAAAAAAATTATCACAAACTTAATATATAAAAAAAATTTAAAAATAAAATTCGGACAGGCGGCGATGACAATTTATATATGCTCGGTTGTAGACGTACAAGACAAATCAACTACTGATAGTTGCTTGCGAGTTTGTTAGATTTGAATTCGATCAAGCTAAGTATTTTCCTAGCTTGAGTTCTAAAGATGATCGATCTCACATAATCTCATGAGCAATAAACATAACCTATGCTAGTTCAGGAACATGTTTGTTAACTTGCGAGCCAGTTCATTGCTAGAGTTCTTTTGTTGATCTTCTCATGTAAAAATAATTTTGTTTATAGATCGAAATTTATGTACAAAATACTCCGGGAATGTCCAAGTATTACAAGAATATAACTATGAAACTAAGTCATCATCAAAGAAATATCACGTGGTCACGTCAAATAAAAACATCTAAAAATATACGTACTTTAAATTTTTATAAAATAAGTTATTAAGTAATAGCTAGTGTCCACATGCTCAGATAACCTCTTGTCGCGGGCAAGCCAAGTACAGTAAGTCATGCCAAACCGATGAGTTCTTGTGATCCTGAAAGAACTAGGGTAGGCTTTTATAAATTAACTATTTGAACCCGAACTCAAATTAGGATTTTATATTTTACATTTAGAGTGTTTTTATTAATGATATAATGCAATTTTGGTATTTGGATTGTGATTGTCAACAATGATGACAACTTACATTATAATATAAGAGATTTTTACGAAAAAAGTACTCTCGACAGAGTATATATTTAAACCGGAAGAATTTTTTTTTTATTTTTTTTGGATGGACAGCTCATAAGCAATAAAACAAATTACGCAACATTGTTTTGATGGTGTTTGAGCTTGTGGAATTTTAGGGGTTTGATTTATGTGTGCGGTTTGATATATTATATTGTAAGAAAAGTCAAATTTGATGTCAAATCTTCTCATTATTAAACATCGCCATCAGCGTTCATCGTCCCGTTGCCCAAAAATTTGGTTTCCCCTATGCAAATCAGATATTCAATTAAGTTTCAATCACACATTATTATTTTAAAATGTGCTCGACTTTTCTTTATGAAAATATATCATGGCTTTTAAATTTTTTTGAATGATAAGAAACCCATTATTTATTTAAATTCAAAAGGAAGGCATGCCAATTTCCATATTCGAAATCAACGATCGAAAAGTCAGAACACCCGAAAAATTCAAGTTATGGGTGAGATGAATGATGTATTTTAATTAATTGGGGGATGACTTTTACTATTAAAATGATAGAATAATTTTATTTGGCTCGTTATATATAAATTAATTTGTAAGGATGTCAAAAAAAAAACAAGAAGATAAACGTGCAAGTCGAAGATATGAGTCGCAAACACTTTAGGAAGTGTTCAAGCTCTGGAAAAGATTTGAAATATGAGAAGAAAAACAAACGGATTATGAAGAGAAAAGGCAACTTGACCTGCAAAACAAAAAGGAATAAAGTGTACCGTACCATCTTGGAATTATTTTATCGGGATTACAGATTCGTTCATCTTCTCGATTAACTCATTTATTTAAATATTTTAAGATACTTTTAAAAGGAAGATATAACTTGTGACTTATAAAATATTTTATAATAAGCCCTAAAAATAGAGTATTTAAGATAGCTAAATAGACTGTCTGTGTTCCCATTAGGGTTGGGAAAAAATACCGAAATTTCGGTATACCGCACATACCGTATTGAAATATACCGCATTTACCGATATTAACGGGATACTGAAAATTTCGGTACGGTAACCGTACCGAAATTTTCGGTATCGGTATCGGTATATTTTTTTTTAATTTTTCGGTAATTCGGTATATACCGAAATACCGAAAAATTATTATGATAAAATTATTTGGGCAAAACTTTCAATTGTAATTTTATTATGTGTTGGGCTTGTTTTAAATTTGATAATGGGCTGAAACCAATAGTCAATTAGTGAAAGAACCAACCCGACAAGAAAACCCACCCACTCTTATTTCATCTTCATCATCTCGNTCCCATTTTCACTGAATTAAACAGCAACAACAATAATAATCTCTAATTTATTTTAAATTATTATGATCAACATCGATATATTGTACCAAGCCACTGTTACCAAATTTATCGTGCTTAGACGGTATTATCGCATCAAATTAGTTATTAATTAATAATACAAAAACAAGCCTCACGCCAGTAAAATAAATATATTGTTATTTATCAAAACTAAAAGCGTCATTCCTTCCAATATTCGCCTTGGATTTCCAATAATTGATAATCTCATGAATTTAATATTCAAGATTTTAATAAAATTTAAAAGTTGAGGTATCCAAGACTCCACGAACCATCATCACCCCTCATTTGTAGATACGTATTTTGTTAATAAAATTAAATCCCATGTGACTAGACAGACACTTTTCTCTTTTTGATAAAATATAAGTCAAATACTTTTATTTATTTTTAATGAAGAAATGAGATATAACTTGATTTTATGATCATGCTAAAAGAAGTGTTGATTAAAAAAAACAAGTTGCTGATTTCTACTTTTCAGGGAAAATGTCGAATTTTAATATATGGGAAACCTTAACAAATTTAATCATATGTCTCAAACCCCGTTCCAATAATTTACATACCAAAAGCACCCGGAATATCAAATTTATTAATTACAAAATTGCATGATCCAAACGATTTAAAATACTTATATTTTAAACAAATTTTTTTAGTATATGCTCATATTTTTTTCATTAATAGTCATGTAAATTAATTTATGTATAATAAAAAACTAAGTTTGATAATTAAGAAATAAAATTACGAAACATGTTGTTTTGTTGATAAAATTTGTTAAAATTACTCAAGATTTCAAAATCGACTATTCAATATATTATTTTAAAAAATTATTTTAGCAAGATTTGTCCACCGCAATATGTCCCCCTAGCAGTTTGGGTTTAACGTAAATCCATAAAAAAAATCTGAATGCAATAAACAATTACTTTTATATTTGCTTGGAAACCCCCTAATCCAATTATTATAGGGCACGTTTAAGATGAAAAGTTGTATTTTGCTTTGTGATTTGTAATAATAAGGGCAACTTGCCTTCACAAATCACATGTCGCCCATAACGCGCCTTTTTTAAAAGATATGAGATTCTAAATTATTTACGTTATAAAATAAAATTTTCGGACTCCGATTATGTTGTGACAACTGTTTTTTTTTTTTTAATGTAAAAAACTGATATAGTGTATTATTATTTAAAAAATATTTATTTATTTATTTATTTATATACACACATGACACATAAAACACAAACGGTTTAATTTATATAACACAAAAACTCATGTGAATTTTATGAGATAAGTATTTTATCTGAGTCACTTATGAAAAAATATCAATTTTTATGTAAAAAATATTACATTTTATTGTGAATATGAGTATTGTTGATACGTCTTACGAATAAAGTTCCATGAGACAGTCTCACAAGTTAATTTCGTGATACATGTATTCAATTTAGGTCACCCAATGAGAAAGTATTTGTTTTTATGTCGAATTATTTTATTTTCGTAAATATGGATATGATTGATTCGTCTCACAAAATATTTATTTTTTTTAATATATAAAATAGGAATTGAAATAATCACGAGGAGGGAAGATACAACATACGTTTGTATGAAAACATTATTTAAAAGAATGCCAACCAAACAATGACTTCAAAATGTTTGAATTTCCAACACATAAATTAAAGACAAAAAGGAAAGGAAAATGATAAAATTGTTGTGAAAAAGTAAAAATTTACGGTAAAAAAGTAAAAATCTCAAACTCTCAAAATTATCACACTACACACTTTATAATATTTTTCTCTCAACTCAATTGTGATTTTCTTCACAAATGAGAGATCTATTTATAGAAAATTTTTACAAATAATCCAAAAATAAAATACATCATTACCTACATCATCACACACTAATTTTCAATATTCAACACCTAATTTTACCTAATTTTCAACATTCAACATTCACATTTTCAACACAAATATTTAACACATTTTTAAATAATTTTTCAACACTCCCCCTTGTGATGATGATCATAATGATTGTATACATTACGTGTTTTTATACTGCCTCGTTAAAAACCTTACTAGGAAAAACCCATTGGGATAAAAACCATAGTAAGGGAAAAAGAGTGCAGTCACGTAAACTCCCCCTCATGTTGACACGAACAATTCTTCACAAATTTCGTAGATTGCGCATCCCAATATTATATATGTGCTTTCTGAATATTGTCGTAGGAAGTGCCTTTGTGAAGAGATCTGATGAGTTTTCACTTGATTGAATGTGACGAACATCAATACATTTATTCTTCTCAAGCTCCTTGGTGAATGCGAAGAACTTAGGAGGAATATGTTTAGTTCTGTCGCTTTTTATGTATCCTTCTTTCATTTGAGCAACACATGCAGCATTATCTTCATATAGTATCACAGGCTTCTCGTCGAATGATAATCCGCATGAGATTTGGATATGTTGAGTCATTGATTTTAACCACACACATTCACGGCTTGCTTCATGTAGTGCAATAATCTCGGCATGATTTGATGAAGTTGTTACAAGTGTTTGTTTCTGTGAACGCCAAGAAATTGCAGTGCCTCCACGAGTAAATACATATCCAGTTTGAGAACGTGCTTTGTGTGGATCAGATAAGTATCCAGCATCGGCATAACCAATTATACTTGGATTAGCATCTTTTGAATACAAAAGTCCCAAGTCTGTCGTTCCTCGTAGATAACGGAATATATGTTTAATTCCGTTCCAATGTCTCTTTGTTGGATATGTGCTAAATCTTGCCAATAAATTTACGGCAAAAGATATATCAGGCCTTGTACAATTTGTAAGATACATAAGGGCACCGATAGCACTTAGATATGGTACTTCTGGACCAAGAATATCTTCATCATCTTCACATGGACGGAATGGATCCTTTTCTATGTTTAATGATCTAACAACCATTGGAGTACTTAAAGGATTTGATTTGTCCATATTAAAACGTTTAAGGATCTTTTCTGTATAATTTGTCTGGTGAACAAATATTCCACATTCTTTTTGTTCAATTTGTAAACCCAGACAATACTTGGTTTTTCCAAGATCCTTCATTTCAAATTCTTCTTTCAAGTATGACACAACTTCTTGAATTTCCTTATTTGTTCCAATGATGTTTAAATCATCAACATATACAGCAATAATTACGCATCCGGATGTTGTTTTCTTAATGAAAACACAAGGGCATATTGAATTATTTACATATCCCTTTTTCATCAAGTGATCACTTAGCCTATTATACCACATTCTGCCGGATTGCTTCAACCCATATAATGATCTTAGTAATTTCACAGAATAACATTCTCTGGGTTTTGAACTTTGTGCTTCAGGCATCTTAAATCCTTCAGGGATTTTCATATATATATTACTATCAAGTGATCCATATAAGTAGGCTGTAACAACATCCATAAGACGCATTTCTAAATTTTCAGATACTGCCAAGCTAATCAAATACCGAAACGTAATTGCATCCATCACAGGAGAATACGTTTCTTCATAATCAATTCCAGGCCTTTGAGAAAAACCTTGTGCAACAAGTCGAGCTTTATATCTTACTATTTCATTTTTCTCATTTCGCTTTCGAATAAAAACCCATTTGTATCCAACAGGTTTTACACCTTCAGGTGTAAGGACTATAGGTCCAAAAACATTACGTTTATTTAGCGAATCCAATTCAACCTGGATGGCATCTTTCCATTTTATCCAATCCTGCCGATTTTTACATTCACCAAAAGATTTTGGTTCATGATCTTCATTATCATTTATGATGTCGATTGCCACATTATAAGAAAATATATCATCAATTTCTTCTATATCTTTTCGGTTCCATATTTTTCCAGTATTAATATAATTGATAGAGATTTCATGATTCTCGTCAGTTTGTGGTTCTGACAAAACATTTTCATCATCATGTGTTTCTTCAGGAACATCATTCTCTATTTTGTGATCATTATGTGTTTCTTCAGGAACATCATTCTCTATTTTGTGATCATTGTGTTTCTCTATGAATTTTCTTTTTCGAGGATTTTTATCCTTGGAACCAACTGGCCTTCCACGCTTCAGGCGTTTAATGACATCATGACTATCTTCAATTTGTTTCTTCGGAATTTCAATTCGAGCAGGGGCATTTGCAGCATGTATATATGATTTAGTTACCCCTTTTGTGTCTGCAAATGCATCTGGTATTTGATTTGCTATTCTTTGCAAGTGCACAATTTGCTGTACATCTTTTTCACATTGTTTTGTTCTTGGATCCAGATGTAACAATGATGATACATACCATGTAATTTCTTTTTCGGTATGTTTCTGTTCTCCCCCTAACATTGGGAAGATTTCCTCATTAAAATGACAATCAGCAAAACGTGCTGTGAACACGTCGCCTGTCTGTGGTTCAAGATATCGAATGATCGATGGACTATCATAACCAATATAAATTCCAATCTTTCTTTGAGGTCCCATTTTCTTTCGTTGAGGTGGTGCAATAGGCACATACACCATACATCCAAAAATTCTCAGATGAGAAATGTCTGGTTCTTTACCAAATGCAAGCTGCAATGGGGAGTATTTATGATATGCACTTGGTCTGATGCGAATTAATGAAGCAGCATGTAAAATTGCATGTCCCCATATAGAAATAGGGAGCTTTGTTTTCATAATCATTGGTCTAGCAATCATTTGCAGACGTTTAATCAATGATTCAGCCAATCCATTTTGAGTATGTACATGAGCAACAGGATGCTCAACAATGATTCCCATAGACATACAATAATCATTGAAAGTCTGGGAAGTAAATTCACCAGCATTATCAAGTCTAATTTTCTTGATTGTATAATCGGGAAATTGATTCCTCAATTTTATTATTTGAGCAAGTAATCTTGCAAATGCAACATTTCGAGTTGACAATAAACATACATGTGACCATCTGCTGGAGGCATCAATCAATACCATAAAGTATCTGAATGGTCCACATGGTGGATGGATTGGTCCACAAATATCACCCTGAATACGTTCAAGAAACATTGGTGATTCAGTTTGGATTTTGGCTGGTGATGGTCTTATAATAAGTTTTCCAAGAGAACATGCTTTACATTGAAACTTATTATTCTGAAAGATCTTCTGGTCTTTCAATGGATGACCATGTGTATTTTCTATAATNCTTGGGGAAAAGGACACCCGATACCTTTTTGAAATAAATAAATTATTATTATAATACACAACTTGTGTTGCATATCATGTGAGCTTGTTAATGCTATGCTTGCGTTGCATCCACTCATTTTTTCTCATGAAATAATTTTATTATTGATATTAACGGATCGTGTCGTGATGCACATATTTCGTTAAAAAAAAAATTAAGTATTTTTTAAAAGTTTAAAACAAAAAAAAAATGGTAGAAAAGAAAATAAAATATAAAGAAAAATATTATTATAATATAGTAAAAACATATAGTTAGTTCAATAAAATAGAAGATATTTTAGACAACTATTTTTAAAAAATAATTTTTTTAGTTAAAAATGATTAAGAATATGTTTGGTCATCTGTTCTGTAAAAATCTTTTAATTCTCGTTTAGTTATAAATGATTAAGAAGGTGTTTGGTCATCTATTCTATAAAAATCTTTTAATTCGTGTTTTTTAATTCTAAAAAATTAATTTTATTTTCTTTTTTTCCTCTCAAATTAATATTGTAAAAAATGTGTTGTCTTGCTGAAGTAAAATTCTCTCCCTCTTTCTTTTTATTTTTTTCAAAAAAGAAAAAAGAAAAAAAAAACAAGAAATTAAAAGAAAAGCCTTCGCGTCAAAAGTACATGCATTTGGGTGGCAATTTGGCATGTATGGAATGGAATCATTAAATTTATGAATCCAATTCCCATGTACGTTACATGATTTTCTTGGCGTGGGGTCATTTCTTTTATTTCAATTGGATATGATTTATTTATTTATGAAAAAATATATAAAAATTTACTTTCATTAAATCAAAGATGATCACTCTCAATGCCAAAGCTGCTTATAAGATCTCTTGATCTTATATCCATCCACTTACATTAACTCATAATATTATATCATTTTTGATAATTTTGACAATAAAAGATCTTTATAATACCGAACACGTTAATATATTTAAGTTTTTTAAAAAACTTCAACAACTTATTTTTAAAATACGTCCTCACAACTTAAAAGATCATAAAACAACTAATAACATGTAAGAATTTATAAGTTATTTTAAATAAATTTAGTCAAACATCCTCTTAATCTAAAGATTATTCCCCGTGAACAAACTTGGTCATATAATGCATTAATTTTATCATGTAGAGAGGATCAAATTCGTACATGAGTTCATTTTTCATTGTTTTCAAAAAATTTATGTCGATATTAAAATAAATTTTACAACTTACTTTTAAACATTATATTATATTTCTTACCAAATTCAAAACACTGTGAGACATCATCTAAATCACTACAAATTTTATAAGATATTTTCTACAATGTATAATTTGTCAAATCAATTACAATTTTATAAAAATAACGATTATTTATTTTATTTTTTATTCGTACAAAATATTAACAGTTTTGCAAGAGAATAGATATATATAATTATTTCCCCTAAATTTGGAATACTAGAGGTTATTAAAAGAAATATCTTATACAAGTCAGATACCTTCATGGGCCCGTCTCGGTTGTGGCTGGGCTTGCTACAACTAAAAAAAGGCCTACTTAATTGATACACGGGCCTAACTATTATGGCCCATACGTTGTTCGTGCACCCGCAAGACCCGAATGAGTGAGTCTCATCTTTGCAGTCAGAATCATCGTTGAAAGGGAGTGCTGTAGATCAAACGACGCTGAAAGTTCGAAAATCTTCGGTGCTTTATGTTATATTTTCTCTTAATCTGAATTTCGTCTAGTTATCTATTACGGAAGACGAACAGAGGAAAATGGGGAAAACAGAAGATATTCTGACGGAGCTTCGGCATTGAAATGGAGCATCAGGATGTTGAAGGTTTGGTTTTTAAATATTTTGAAAGTTTTTTGCCCTAATTATGCTTTGCTTTCAAAAGTTGGGATATATCTCTGCTGTTTCTTTTTTATTTTTTGAAGAAATATCTCTATGATTTATAGTGTAAAACGAAAAGGTGTTGTGTTTACTTTGTTAAATAATGATAAGTATCGAACCATTATACCTGTATGGAATTCATGAAATGTGTTGGTATCTTGGTTAATATGCATAAGCATGTGTTGCGAAAGTCACACGCTAAAAGC
The DNA here is from genome assembly GCF_012295235.1 of Primulina huaijiensis. Lineage (NCBI taxonomy): Eukaryota > Viridiplantae > Streptophyta > Magnoliopsida > Lamiales > Gesneriaceae > Primulina > Primulina huaijiensis. The sequence goes on from NC_133321.1 coordinate 19,446,957, forward strand.
TGGAACAACTGGAACATCCATGTCATGAATTAACCAATCCCTGTTCCTTTTGAGACCTTCTTTCTTGTTTAATACTTGGTCTTAGCTTGAACTATTGTGACCGCAGTGGGATCTTTTCGCTTGTACTCCTAGTCCTCGCTGCTTTTGGAATGACTTGAACGCACATTTTAAACGGTTTATGCTTCGACAGAACGCAACAGCGGGGGGCGAGGGATTTTTTTTTTGGGTGAAAATTTATTTGTGATTGACGATCCATATTTCCTACTCCAAATACATTACGCGCGTGTCCCCTGCTTGTTTTGGCCCCTTTCCCAGTTTCGTGGAGATGGCTTTGGAACTGTCCTGGTCGTTCTTGTAGGTATTACAACAGTGAAATTTTGAATACTTTATGCCACGTAGTTATTTTATGAGTTCATAATTTAATAGAATATAATTGGTTGAATATTAACTAATAGTTTGTGAGTGCTATTTATTTGCTATTTTTGTCTTCATCCAGAGCGAATAAAGTTATTGCTTAATCAACAGGAAATGCTGCATGAGAGACGGTCTGAACTTAAAGACCTATTGGAACAAAATGAATCATCCACAAGTCACTCTGTGATGAAACTAATGTGTCTGTTGAGCATCGATCTGCAGCAGGTTCCTGGCGGATATTAAGTCCGTAAGCCATCGAGTTGTCGGCGGCTTCGGGATTAGGTCGAGCATCGATCTCGAACTGGAGGGACGAATCTGAACCATTGGATTTGGAAAGTGAAGGAAGATTGGGGAGGTTTTGCAGTTTCTTCATTGGGCGCCAATCGTTGGGAATAGGGGCAATAGGTTTGACCTTGGGCTGAGTTTGTGATGGAGCTTCGGCGGGATCGAATTCGCTGATATAGTTCCTGGAGGCGGCGGACGTGGGTGGTGGGTCATCGGCTAAGACGGCGGAAGCAGCGAGTTTTTTGCGATTAGATTGGGATTTCGAGGTAAATGCAAAGGAAAAACTCATAAGTATTACAGGAGAAGGGAAGAACCCTTCGATTCTCACGAATGTAAGAAATCAAATTTGGGTTTGGAATTGGAACTACGATCAATCATGCCAATAAATAGATTTCCCTTTTAAAGAGAAAAGTCATATAAAAACTCTTATGAAATATCCGATAATTTTTCTGACTAATAAAAAAATATTATTATTTTTTATATTTATTTTATGTATATAATAAATTTATAAAACTCTCTCTGAAAAACAACTCGATAAGTATATTGAATCTAAACATATTTTCAAATGTTTCATTAGGATAAGCCATTTGAGAGTTTGGATTTTTTTGTTTTTTGTTAATAACATAGCCTTATCATATATTATACAAATTTCAAAAAGTTATAATACAATATAACATATCTAAACTTGAAATATTATTATAACTAGCTAACGATATATATATATATATATATATAAAATAACGACTATTACATATATGAATTATGATAAATCGAGTTGAATCATAAAGTTTTGTTATATTTTTAATTATTAATTCGACATGATAATATAATTATATTAAATTTGTAATCGGATTACCGAATATCTCACCCTTTGTATATAAATAATACAACTAGCGAACGATGCAATGCGTTTGTAAAATAATGACTATTAAGTATCATAATTATTACTAGATTGAGTTGATTCATAAAATTTTATAATAGTTTTTAAAATATTATTTGGCTAAAAATAATATAATTATATTAAATATATGATTTGTTGAGATAATAAATAAAATTTTGAATTTTTAAGTAGATTATATATCATAATTATTAATAAATTATGTTAAAAACTAATTTATGCCCTGTATATATATATGTGCACATAGATACTAGTGTTTTTTACGCTAATGACAAATCTAAACCGTGCTGTAGATTTATGCTCATAATAATGATACTTACTAAAACAATTAAGGAGCAAAACCCTACGCTCTCAGCCCCCATACCGGCGTTTTCAGCCGACATTGTTCAGTAAATCAGTAATGGAGGAGAAAAGCCATGAAGAAGAGGAGCAAATCGTTACCCCATGGCAAGTAACTGGAGACAAAAGCGGCAAAATTGACTACGACAAGCTCATTGACAAGTTCGGCTGCCAGCGTGTCGACCAATCTCTTGTAGACCGTGTCGCCCGCGTCACCGGCAGGCCTGCACACGTATTCCTCCGCCGTGGGATCTTCTTTAGCCACCGGGACTTCGATGAAGTCCTCGATGCGTACGAGAGAGGGGAAAAGTTTTATCTTTACACGGGCCGTGGCCCTTCCTCCGAGGCGTTGCATTTGGGCCACCTCGTGCCGTTCATGTTCAATAAGTAATGGGATTTTTATGATTAGGTTTTCTTTTACTGAGGATTTATTTCTCCTCTTATCTGTTAAAAGTTGGTTGCTTTTAGATACCTGCAAGATGCATTCAAGGTGCCACTTCTGATACAGTTGACGGATGATGAGAAATGCATGTGGAAGAATCTGTCAGTCGAGGAAAGCCAGCGGCTTGCTCGTGAAAATGCGAAGGATATTATTGCTTGTGGATTTGACGTTTCAAAGACGTTTATCTTCTCCGATTTTGATTATGTTGGTGGGTGAGTGGTTCTTCCAATTTAATCATCCTTCATTTGCTTCATTTGCTTCATTTGCTACCTTTGTGCGAATTTTCATGAGTTTAAAGGGTTTCGGCTCTGTAGGTCGTCATTCAAGGCTCTGTTTGATAATTTGATATTGAGAATGATTTTTGGTTACATAGTTCGGCTATGAGACCCTTATTTAACTGCCAATCATTTCTGTTGATTATGCTCTTATGATGAAACTTATTATGCAGTTCCTTTTACAAAAACATGGTCAAGATTGCGAAGTGTGTCACTTATAATAAGGTGATTAAGGAATTTGATGGCTTGTCCGTCTTAGATTCTGGTTTTTTTTCCACCTTATACTTATGAATGCTAAATTTGGCAATAATCGATGTTGTAGGTACTCGGTATTTTTGGTTTCAATGGAGAAGATCACATTGGTAAAGTCAGCTTCCCACCTGTTCAGGTATTCCCTTTTAAATCTTAAAGATTAATTGTCTGTGATAGTTGATGATGCAACATTTAAGTGATCATGGTATTGCTCATGTGTGTGTTTCACATAATTATTTTAATTGACCCTTTTATTGGATCGAAGGTCAAATTGCCTTTTAATCAACAACTGTTGTAAAATGGTTTGCTCATGGAAATGCTGGCATTTCAATATCAAAATTATAGTTACTTTGTCGTTGACTAAAAGAGCAACCATCTCGCAATCAAGTCTGAGACTCAATAAAGTTTTTGATGGCTATTGGATCTCTTCCCTTTGATCACTTTCGAAGTTGCTGCTCGTGCATCTTGGAACTATTGCTATTTTGGAAGTTATTCATGTCTTCCAGAGATTCCCCAATCTTGTTGAACTGCTTACACTTGGAAAATATATTTTATTTTGGAAAATAACTGCAATTAATGGCTAAATATTTGCACAAAAAGTAGAAATTTCAAGCCAGATTGGTTTTGTTGTGATCACGAGCAAACACAAAAGCTTGCATGTTTATAAATGTCCTTTAGTCACTCCTTGCAACTCTCTGAATCTTAAGTTGGTAGTTTCAAATATCTGAGAAAATGTTGAATCACTTTGCAACATCGAGTTGGGCACATTTTCTCTTCGTTTATGGTATATTTATTTCGTTCTTGAAATAGTTTTAGCACCGCAATTTAAAACAATACCAAATTCGAATAAACTGAAAACAGTGTTATCTATCTAAGTTGTTGTTTCTGCTTATTACATTACTTCTGTTTAGTTTTCAGGTTTCATATACACTTTTTTCCTTCTTTAGGCGATAACATCTGGCTAACTAATTTCAGGCAGCTCCAAGCTTTCCATCTTCATTTCCACATTTGTTTTCTGCTAAAGATAATTTTCGAAGCTTGATTGCTTGTGCCATTGACCAGGTTTAATCATTTTATTGTTCTATTTATTTTATTTATGCTTTTCAAATGAAAATGATAGTCGACTAGGAGTAGATATTTTTATAAAGATTTGATAGTACCCTCCAACAATTGTCTGTTCTATATTTTAAGATGGTTTTTGAGCAAAAATGTTAGTTATTAATTGTTTTTAGAATATTATATTTAGATGTTCAAAATGCTCATCTAAAGTGTTAAGACCCCAGGGATACTGTCATATTCAAAATCCTGTCATATTCAAAATCCATATTTCTTACTCTCATATACCATGTCTTTTCATCCTCTTCTTGCTTCTAACTGATTAACGGAATTTTCAGGATCCTTACTTCCGAATGACACGAGATGTTGCTCCTCGAATAGGGTGTCACAAGCCTGCCTTACTTGAATCATCATTCTTCCCTGCTCTTCAGGTTTTTTATTTTATTTTTTCATCTTCTAATTGAGAAGCATTTTTATGCCATGAACATAAGATTTATTGGTTTTGCTGGTATGATATTGCCGGTGAAATCAATTGCTTGTGAGGAAACCTTATTATTTTGACTAACAATAAGCATTCATTTTTTTCCTGTCTTACTCACACAATATGTCTCTGAGGTTGAGTTTTTTGTGTTTTACGCACCATGGATTGTTTGCTGTCATTTCAATTTTCAATAATTCAACCACATGCTAGCGTTGTTTCAATTTCAACTGCAGTTTAGTCACCCATTTCTTTGTTTAATTTTCTTGTTTGACTATATCTGCAGGGAGAGACGGGCAAAATGTCTGCCAGTGATCCAAATTCTGCTATATATGTTACCGATTCAGGGAAGGACATAAAGAACAAGGTTTTCCTCTAATTAACCTCTCCAATCCGTAGTCTTAAAGTGAAAGTGGATGATTAGTTTCTTTTAATATTTTGCCTAATAACTACAAACCCTTCAAATTAAATCTGCAAAAACCTTTACAAAAGATTGGTTTTGTGATCAAAGCACTATTTTAGAAGTTCTAGATAATTTTGCCTTTCATGCTATGCACCGAACAAGGCTGACTTTTGGTGGTGCAGATTGAAACCTTTGACAAGATTAACTTATTCATGGTTTGTTTAACTGCAGCTAACCGATACTTTGTGCAGGTGAATAGATATGCATTCTCTGGCGGGCAAGATTCAATAGAGAACCACAGGAAGTTTGGAGCAAACCTGGAGGTATCACAGTTTATATCTTTGTACCTGGGTGATTTTAAATGGTAAATAATGTCCACGGCTTCTTGTGCATGGAATATCTCCAATTCCTGTGTTAACATGTAGAACAGGACATAATTGATATTGGTATTATTTAATGGATTCTGGCTGATCTGTGTTCTTCTTCAACATATTTAGGTGGACATACCAATAAAATACCTCGGTTTTTTCTTGGATGACGATGCAGAGCTTGAACATATTAGAACGGTAAGATGCTAATGTTACTCTTTTGCGGTTATGTTGTAAGCCACGCTATGTTTTATTTAAATTTTATTAAATGGTTAAAATTTCCTCATCGCCGCTCATATATGTGCTATCATTGATCAGGAATATGGTGCAGGCCGTATGCTAACTGGTGAAGTGAAGCAGCGGCTTATTGAAGTTTTAACTGAAATTGTTGAAAACCATCGTAGAGCCAGAGCTGCTGTCACTGATGAGGTAAAATCACAAAGAACTAGTACAATTTGTTTCGCATAATGGGTATTCGTTTTTTTTTTTTATGTGCGACCTCGTTGATACAGGCCATGCATGTTACATTTAAACGCCGGTTCGTAAATTTAGTTTTGGTTATTCTGATTGCAGATGGTCGATGCTTTCATGGCCGTACGGCCACTTCCCAACATGTTCAGCTAAAATTGCAAGCGTTCGATGGTTAATTTGATGGGAGTGAAACATCAATTGCTTGTGGAAGAACGAAACGGGCCTTTTGCAAATAAATTGAATGTATTTTTTTTGTCTGTGTACACTAGGGCATTCGATCATGCGATCTCATAGCCAATTTAATGCTGTTTTTATTTGAAAAATATTCTGAGACATTAATTGATGAACAATATTAATTCAGATAAACATAATTTCTCTCACATATATGGTACATGTTAATATAACATCTGAGATAAGTATAATTTTTCTTTTAAAAGTATAAGTTGTATAAATTTTCAGAAATTCATTAGTTTAAATCACGAATTTAACAAAATTATACTGATCCTTCTCGAAATATTTTTAAAATATATAGAAAAATGTTCAGCATCTTGAAAACTTTAAATCTTTTTTATTCAAAAAAAAAAGAAAGCCTTTAAATGCACTATTGCCTTGTCCTCCGCGAAAAAGGAAGTTGATGCAGAAAAATAGTCATCCACATCTCCTAGGAACAGTCCAAGATCTCGTACTGGAATTCCTTTCCCCAGTCGGTCCCAGCTCCATATACCTCTTCCAATCATCAATCACCATCTGTATATCATGAATCTTGTTGTCCAACCCAATACAACAATTTGCATGCATCGTAATCACCAGATCCAGATCCTTGCTGGGTTCACAAAACCCGCCAAAATAAGCAGTGTTCAAAAATCTAATCTCCATCTCAAGATTTGCGACGTAAGGATCCATTTTGATCATGTTCAGGACGTCTTGGTCGTGTCTGCCAGGGAAATAATCCTTGCCCATGTACCAGAATTTGTAAAATTTGATGGTTTTGTTGTTGGATTTGACGTAGTTGAAGCCTCCGTTTGGGGAGTTGCCCACGTTGGTGGAGTCGAGATTTTCGAAGTAGTGGTCGCAGGCGATTTGGAAGTCAGCGTTTGGGTAAAATCTTGGGAACGGGTCTCTCAGCCACATAACATCCGCATCCTGAGAGTCAAAAAGTCTGTTAGGTTTGATTATTTAAATAGGGTGGGGCCCACGTATTAAATAAAACGATGCTTTCTCACAATCCCACATCGAAAGAATATGAAAAGTTGCTGGAGAGAATTAGTTATAAATAGAGCTCGATTCCTTCAGTTATTGTATCCCAAAATCAAAAGCTTTTTAGCTTTGATAAATAGAGAGTGCATAGAAAAAAAAGAGTGTATTTTTTTCTTGAGTGCGGGAATTCTCTTTGTGTGAGTTAGAGAAATTATTTTCTCGGTATATTCGGGTTGGGAGTGTGAGAAATATTGAGTGTATTGGTGTATACACTTGTTGTAATATTTCTTCCGGTTATAAAAGTTGCAGTGCTCCGTGGACGTAGCCTATATTGGGTGAACCACGTAAATCTTTGTGTTCTTGTTGGTTATTTTATTCCGCAATTTTTGGGTACTATTATCATCGTGGTTGGCATCGCTTCGGGGTGTAATTCCCCAACAAAGTCAACCCATGAATTGGAATGCTGGCAGTACTCGACAAGGTTTTAAAGCTACAAAATTTAAGTGAAAAATAATCAAATGGGTCCTTCAAATTTTTTATTTTGTGTTTTTGTCTTATAATTATTCAAATTTGAGTTTTGTTTAATATGATACCGACGAAACTGTCGAAAAATATTGACATCTTAACACAAAAACCAAAACACAACTCAACTTTTGTTACCAAAACTCAAATTTGAATATTAGAGAACCAAAATTTTTCCATTTTAACTATCTGGCAAACATTTAATCTATACTAGTACACCGACGTACACGTTACGTGCTTGTATAATATTTTTTTATAATTTATTTTGTTTATATTTAAACGAGGATCAAAATATAATAATAATAAATAGTAGTAATTTTGATATATGACTTAAAGAAATAAATAGAAAAAAAAAGAATAAAAAAAGACCTAAGTAGACATTTGAACCTATAACTTGATGACTGAGAAACAAAAACTATATTCGCTGAACTATATTTAACTTGCATTGAAATTTTAACACTTTATTACTATATATAATTATTAAAATAGACAATGACACTAAAAATAAATTATTATAAATATATCAAACTTAATAATATGATTATATAGATATATGTCTTACCGAGAATACGAAATTGAATCCCAGCTGAAGAACAACTCGAAGGAAATCGATCCTTCTCCACATCATTTTCAAGTAATCCTCACTCATGAAATGCGCTTCTCCGGTGAAGTCGACGCCGGAGGTGGTTAAGATGAAACAGTGGAGTTTTACGGCCAAGCAACGCGCATAGGCGGTCTCGTCTAATGCCGCAACCACCACGTGATCCAGCAGGTGATGAGTCTGATTTCCGATCCTGAAGCTCTCCAGGAAGAGATCGAAGATCGAATTCGGTTCCGTCCATGCCGCATTTAAGGTGGTGATTATCACTGTTTTGCCGTCCTCCATGGCTGCTTCCTTTAATGTTCTCTCCAATTTATTTATTTCATCATTGGTCTGATATATCCATCAATGAAGGCAACGTTGAAAATTAAGATTTGAATCCAATCTAAATTCATGATCATCATTGATAAAACAGAACCAGCTTGGTTTCAGTATTGGTACATTAACCCAACGTCATCATTCACCATAACCAAAAAATTATTCTAAGTTATTTCGGTTTGATCACGTAATTAAGGTTTAAGATTCATAAGAATTCAGACACACACGCAGGATAAATTTTTTCGACAATACCCGTTGTACTTCTTTGGCGTCAATATCGATCTCTCTCAATTTATTATTAATAAAAAAACTACAATTATTTTTAAAAATCGGATCTAGAATGATTTTAATAAATCAATCTATTCACCAAGTCTATTCAAGCTCTCCAGAAGAGTTCAATTTCAATAATAAAACAAAAATACTATTTTTCTTATAAATTTAAGAAATTAAAATAGTTAAATTCGTTAAAAAGTTAATTTGACATAAAATCTTGATTAGTATAATAATAATAATAATAATACTACTACTAGTAGTAGTAGTAGCAGTAGCAGCTAGCAGCGTTGGACTTTTCATATAAGAGTTGAAAGAAACTAGAGTTTATTGTCTTGTTTCTACACCGATTTTTCAATCTTATATGTGTTTCTAGAAATAATTTCACTCAAAAAAAAATGTAAAAAGGGATGTTTTTCTTTTTGTTAAACATATGCTCATGAATTTGTGTGAAACGGTCTAATGGGTCGTATTTTGTGAGACAAATCTATTATTTGGGTCATCCATGGAAAAATATTATTTTTTATGCTAAGAATATTACTTTTTATTGTAAATATCGGTATGATTGACCCGTCTCACAGATAGAGATTCGTGAGAACGTCTCACAAAAAACCTACTCTAAATTTTAGAACCCACATATTTATACATTAGAAAGTATTTGTGGCTATAACAAAAATTTTGGCCCATAATAACAATATAATTCAAATTTTTTAAATCGTAATATGTACTAGCTACAACCAATAATATCATGTTTTAATATTTTTTTGTTAGAACTTTTGAATAACTATTACTTCCTAAATTTTACACNTTTCATATATAATATTCTGGAGTTACTTACATAGGAAGGAAGGTCGTCTTGGTCGGAAGCGAACTGGTGCAACGAATCAGAGTCGTTTAATGAAGATGGATATAAAGCTGACCTTTGAAATAATTGAGAAGGATACGAAGATTGATTGAGAACAAGGTAAGAAAGGCCAATGACCACAAATACCAAAGTAATTTTAACAGCTACACTATAGTAATCGAGGCGATTGCGGTGGAGGTTCTGATCATTGGAGCCCCCCAGCTCAAGGGAGCAGTGGTCGCCTTCCGGGATGGCTCCTCCACCTTGAGAACCCATTGGTACTTCTAATAATCTAATCAAATGTATGAGATAGACTTCTATTTATCGATATCATGAATACGAATGGAAGCCAACTTAATTAACGTGCAGTAATGCTCTAATTAATTATTATATATATATAATAATTAAACAGCTTTGCCTAATTTTTTGTGTCATAATTAATTCTTGGCTGGACAATTGGTAATTAATTAAGATCCTACGAGTTGTGTGTATGAAGCGTGCGGCTTAAATCTTAATTATGTCGTCATATATTTTAAGAAATATTTCAACATTTATTTATTTATTTTTAAATTTTTTTTACAGTTAGTCCATTTGAATATGCTCGAGATATTTGTATTGACGAACGTACCATTAGTGGGAAAATATATATAGTTGAAAAGTTGTAACTAGATGATAACTTTTACAAATGATCTACAATTTTCATTTGTTTCTTAATACAATAATTATCTTTTACTACATATTTCTTAAAATTATTATTAATTAGTATGAACTCACAAGTTTTGAAAATTTGGATGAATCATCAATGTATCCAAGACAAAACTTCTGGGAGGTCGATATATAAGTAACGTAACAACACCTATATTTTAGCTTATTGAAGTTTTAACTGAAATTGTTGAAAAGTACCATTGCAAGTGCTCATGAATGATTAATCTGATGGAAGTGAAAATATCATTTACTTGTGAAAGGACGAAGTGGGACTTTTGCAAATAAATTGATTTTTTTTGTTTTTGGAACTGCCCAACAGCCCAAAGAATCACTGTTCATTCAAATCAAATATACACCTTGGATCTAAATTTCCCAATGGTTTCTTGAATGGCGAAGCCCAATATAATTGTGTTCAGCATCTTGAAAACTTCAAATCTTATTATTTAGGGGAAAAAAAACTTTAAATTTTTTATACTTCATCCTCAGGGGGAGAAAACAAAAGAAATTAAAGAAAGAAAGTTATACGCAAAAATAGTCATCCACATCTCCTAGGAACAGTCCAAGATCTCGTACTGGAATTCCTTAACCCGGTTGGTCCCAACTCCATATACCTCTTCCAATCATCAATCACCATCTGTATATCATGAATCTTGTTGTCCAACCCAATACAACAATTTGCATGCATCGTAATCACCACATCCAGATCCTTGCTGGGTTCACAAAACCCGCCAAAATAAGCAGTGTTCAAAAATCTAATCTCCATCTCAAGATTTGCGACGTAAGGATCCATTTTGATCATGTTCAGGACGTCTTGGTCGTGTGTGCCAGGGAAATAATCCTTTCCCATGTACCAGAATTTGTAGAATTTGATGGTTTTGTTATTGGATTTGACGTAGTTGAAGCCTCCGTTTGGGGAGTTACCCACGTCCGTGGAGTTGAGCTCCTCGTAGTAGTGGTCGCAGGCGATTTGGAAGTCGGCGTTTGGGTAAAATCTCGGGAATGGATCTCTCAGCCACATAACATCCGCATCCTGAGAATCAACAAGGAAGGTATGGAATACTAGCAGTACTAAAATAAAATGGTTTTAAAGTGCAATAAAATTTAAGTCAAAATGGTCCTTGTGTTTTGATCTAGTAAATATTTAAATTTGAGTTTTGGTTCTATAAATTAGATTATGATTTGATTTTTAATTTTTTTGTCGGAGTGTTGATATAATATAGAAAATATCGAAAAAATTGATGTGATATTTAGACATACTCAATTATCCGTCGTCACGTCAACATTCTATAAAAAAATATATATATACAGAAAATCCATCCTAATTTATATGATCAAATCTCAAATTTAAATTCTTACTGGATCAAAACACAAAAAGAACCAATGTAGATAACAAATTTGATTATCATCCCAAAATTTTATCTATACGCACGTAAATCAAACATGGCTTACCGAGAATACGAAATTGAATCCTAGTTGAAGAACAACTCGAAGGAAATCGATCCTTCTCCACATCATTTTCAAGTAATCCTCACTCATGAAAAGCTCTTCGCCTGAGAAGTTGACTCCGGCGGTGGTGAGGGCGAAACAGTGAAGCTTCACGGCCAAGCAACGCGCATAGGCGGTCTCGTCTAATGCCGCAACCACCACGTGATCCAGCAGGCGAAGAGTCTGATTTCCAATCCTGAAGCTCTCCAGGAAAAGATCGAAGATCGAGTTCGGTTCCGTCCACGCCGCATTTAAGGTGGTGATTATCACTGTTTTGCCGTCCTCCATGGCTGCTTCCTTCAACGTGCTCTCCAATTTATTTATTTCATCATTGGTCTGATCAATCATTGATAGAAACAGAACCAAAATTAGTCTATTCCCTTTATTTCAACAATGTAATTACTTGTCAGATTCTGTTATTTCGGTTTGATTTCGTAATTAAGGTTAAAAATCTTAAACAGACGTACAATTTCTTAAAATTTATAAGATTTCGACAATATGTTAATCTCTCTCAATTTAGTGGTCAAACAACATCTCTCTCAAATAAAACAGAAAATGAAATAAATCGAGACGGGCATATATATTATAATTTTTAAGGCCATTGCCATTATATTTAATTCATAATAAAAGTCATATTATCGAAACCAAATTTGGGGACAGCTGGGATGAGACTTTATTTGCCATCATATCGGTAATTTATAGATTTAAGAAATCAAATTAGTTATAACTAGCAAATCAAAATTCTGACACAAAATTTTAATTAGATAGTAATAAATAAACATTTAAATCTTTTTGAATTTCAAAAAATTTCATGAGTAATTTAGTAAATATAGGATAAAGATTTTTTTTAATAAAAAAAGCAATGAAGAAGATATCTTATTGAAGCGAAAAATGAAACCGGAGGGTAAAAGCCGTGCACGTTGAGGAGGAGAACGTGTGATATGAAGTTAGAAAGTATCACAATTTAAAGTATTGACTTTGTTAAGCTATCTATTTAATGATGACATAAGAATAAAATTGGGGAAAAAAAAACTTTGTGTAATTGTCACACTAAAAACAGTCAGTCTTGTATGCTCAGATTTTAAAAAAATAGTAAAAAAAATAATAATGATTATTATATATGAAAGAGGGTGCATGAATTTTCAAATAATATTATATGAGAATATAAAAAAAAATCCAAGTTAAGTGTGTCTCTAATTACCATCAATACCAAATTAAAGTATCTTAATTTGTTATTATAGTTTTCAACGTGTTACATGGAAGAAAAGTAGTGGTTGGTGAAGATGACCAATCGCAGTTGTCATTTTCCAAAAGTCTTTCTTGGAATTTTATAACATGATTTTTTTTTTAAAATTTACCATTTGAATATTTTAAGTATACCGACGAACTATTGTTTCTTGTTAAAATTTGTGAATGGAAGAGAACAACGTATGTATGCGTCACGTTTTAAGATTCTTATCACATCTACAAAATTGAATTTGTAGAAAAAAAATTAATAAACATCGTAGGAAACGTAACATATACGACAACCATAATATAATGTTTTTTTTTTTGGTTTGGAAATTTGGAAGAACTATTACTACCGAAATTATAGTTCCATTGAAAATTTCTTGATATAGTATTTGGGGAGGGAGGAGGAGAAGTGGAGTTATATGTAACTTACATAGGAAGGAAGGTCGTCTTGGTCGGAAGCGAACTTGTGCAATGAAGAACCCCATTTTCCAGAATCAGAGTCGTTTGATGAAGATGAATATAAATCTGCAGGCCTCCGAAACAATTGAGAAGGATACGAAGATGGATTAAGAACAAGGTAAGAAAGGCCTATGAGCACAAATACCAGAGTAATTTTAACAGCTACACTATAGTATCCGAGGCGATTGCGGTGGCGGTCGGGAACTGATTTGTGGTGGTTTTGATCATTGGAGCCACCCAGCTCAAGGGAATCGGGGGCGCCTCCACCATGGGAACCCATTGATGGTTCTAATGGTCTGATCAAATGCATGAGATAGACTTCTATTTATCGATATCAATATGAATGTAAGTTGCAGTACTATTCTTATTAATCATTTGTAATCAAATATAATATAAAATAATAATTAAGCAGCCTTGCCTATTTTTGTTCACAAAAATTCTTGTGAGACAGTCTCACGGATCAATTTCGTAGGTCGAATCTCTTATTTGGATCATCCATGAAAAAATATTACTTTTTATACTAAGAGTATTACTTTTTATTGTGAACATCGGTAGGATTGACCTGTCTCACAGATAAAAATTCGTGTGACTGTCTCACATTAGACTTAATCTTTTTTGTTTCATAATTCTTAGATGGACGGGAAAATTGGTAACTAAGATAAATACCAGTTGTGTGTATGACGTGTGCGTCTTAAGTCGTCAAACATTTTAATTAGACACGAATTAACATATCTTATACAAGTTAAAAACAAATTTAACCATTTGTTTAGAAGTCCAATCAATTAAATATAAAGCAAGAAGTTGGTTCATAAGTTTATTATCCTTTTAATTAATTTTGTGGGATAGGCAGTTGCATTTGTTTTGGAAAATTGCTGCCTCGCTCAATTCCAAGTATCTGAGAAGTCGCACTTACATTTAAACTTTTGGAATGGCAGCTTCAGTTACTCCCAAGTACTGTCTCAATAGGAAATATTATAAGGATAAATCAATCTCTTTGAGTCGGTGGGATATCAAATATTCAAATGTTGAGTTCGAGCACGTCTATTATTTTTAAATAATAAATAAATACATACATATATAAATATACGAGCAAAAATTTCAAGACTATTCGGACTTCAAGAATAAAAAACGAAGACGACAAAATTTTAATAATGGTGAGGTGCCGTATTATTGTACTGAAATGCATTTTTTAATATTACCTACCAAACATTTTTAAATAATATATATTCGATTTGAAAATGTATTTTTTTATTGTCACCAATGGATCACATGCACGTCGAATATGATCGAATCCACTCCTCAGGTCAATTATTTTCTAAAATTCAGGTACGGTTGATGTAAATTAAGAACGCAACCTCACCACGAAAAAGTCTGCCCGACCTTAGAAAAAACTTCACGTTAAAGTTCACTTGCTCCACATGCCAAAGTCCAAACTCTAGCAATTTTACAAATTCATGGTCACTAGATCTTCATGTTCTCTCCAGGTTATTTGGGTTTGGAATCCGTGCTTGTGATTCAATATGTTACTATTACTTCGGAAATTCTCTGTTCGAAGTTAATATACTTCGATCTCTCCTAATCCCTTGGAGCTGAAAGCTACTCATTTTAACACGTTGGTCACAAAAACACAAGGCACGGCGGTATACATAATATCAATGATATCTGTAGCAACAGTCTATTTCTAATAGTTGGGAATGGGAAAATGAGCCTGGGAATCATGCCTCTCATTCCATACCTTCAGCATGTATGTTAGATTGATTTCTAATCGTTGGAAATGGGAAAATGAGCCTGGGAATCATGCCTCTCATTCCATGTCTTCAGCATGTATGTTAGATTGAAGCACCCCATGTGTGGACAAGCACCTAGAGGTAATGAAGAATGGAGTGGAAAAAAGAAAATTGACAAGGTAACCACTATTCTCCATTCTATGTAGGTTATTTCAACCGTGACATGATAACAAATTCGTCTTTCGAAGTGCCACACTAAGAAGATTTGGAGATTATGGTAGCAGAAGCCAAAAAAAGGCATTAGAGAGGTGGCTAGAGGCCATCAGAGAATAAGGTGCTCAAGATGACCAAAGGGTTTTCCAGAAAGAGCATCCTTGACATCCAAAATCTACTATGGCCGACAAAAACTAATATGCCATCTGTAATGCGAAGAGTGGTGAGGATCATCATACCCGTAAAAGACAAAAACTCATCTCATGAAGCATTACCAAAACTACCTGAAAATCATTCCTTGTATCACGCTTCAAATTATCTTTGCACACTAAATAAATGTTTGCTACATCTCCCTAATAGCATACTGGACGAACTTCAGATATTACAAAGGATAACAGAAGACTGAACAGGTCAGCTTTAGAATTGAACTTTGCTTTCAGCCGAGAAAGTTCTAAATGGATGCTGTGTTACATCTTACAATATAGAACAAAATTATAATTTCGCTGCCTAATTCTATGCGCTAGGTTATTTGTTCGGTGAATTGGGGCATAAAAATTCCAAAAGCATGAAAACGAAAAGTACACATTTTTGGTATTGTTCAGATCCATCGTCTGCGGTTTCTTGAGCTTTGGGCACCTTGGAACCACCTGTCCCAACCCACCTCTGTTGGCCCTTTTGTCCTGCATAAATAAATTCATCTTATTACAGTATTTTTTGGGTGGTGATAAAGTTCAACATGATATATAGAAACTAAAACGCAAATTAAGAAAATCAGTGATTCTTACAATGGAAGTAGTGCGTCTGGGGCAGATTCGATGCTTGAAATTAGCCTGTTGTCAAGCAATCAAAAGAACGTGATGAGTGAACAAATCGAGCATTGTTTCACAATTATCATATTTTTGTGAATGATGGGGGTACGACACTGATTACACAAGAACTGATCTAATAGAAGACGAGTGAGAAATCATAGATAAGAATAAGACTCGACAATTGATATAGATTGGTCATGATAAATGTCGAACTGTTCGAAGTAATAGGGAATATGATACAAATAATAGACACAATGAAACAAACGAGGCCCAAATTACCAAGTACGTCTTAGAGAATTTTCAAAGCACTTGTTGATCCCAAGCATGTGCTCATGATGACAATGAACAAAATTTGGAGAATTTAAAATCTAGACAACTATGTTGGACTGTACTAACTGAGAAATCATAACTATAATTATCTTGATATACAGCTATGAGCTGCGGAAACCACTTCAACTAAAAAAATTTAAAGAAAGATTTTTTGATTTGCTTCTAAGTTCAAGTTATACCAACTTACATTTTATGACCATTGTTGCTTGTATTGTGCAACTAGTTCATGAAAATGCTTAGAAAATACCAAATATTTTTTGCCTTATTCAGTTCAATGTTAAATCTTGAACTTAAAAAATATAATAAAGAAAGCATATATATGTTCCTCCATATTCCATCCATTTTAAATTAGCGATAATTTGTTATGGAAGAGACTTACTCTTGGCAAACAGTGGAGACTCCATCGACAGTTTCAAGTTCGTCCAGCTCATCCTACACAAAAAGTTAAACGCAATTACTCCAGCCAAACAATACAAATTTCTGAGAAATATATAACAAAAAAAAAAATCAAAAGAACAAATTTAACAGGAAGATCAATTTTGAGAAGAAGATGATCGTTCACCTGGATTATTTGGATTTGCTGATCGAGAAGAGAAATTGCTGCGGAAATTCGATGCTTTCCCATTAATCCAGGAATCATACTTGCAGATCCCTGAGATCGTGGCATTGCCGATGCTGATGAAGAAGAATATGATGGCGGTTGAGAAGCGTTATAGTTTGGCTGCTGCGACGCCTCTTGCGGCGGAGCTGAATCCATTAACCACCGCGCCGTACACTGGTGGAGGGGTAATGGGTAGGGGCTAGGGAGGTGAAAATATTAGTTGATTATTAAAGTGAATGAGCGGATGAACTTAAAGCAGGATCATGAAATGTGGCCTTTGATGGGATTTTTTCCATTCATTTATTATACATAATTTTATAAAAATTGAAAACTTATTTATTTTTAAAACCCCAAATAATCAAATATTATAGGTACATGTAAATGTCAAATTACTTTGAGCATAAAAAAATTTCGTGATTTGATATTTTAAAATCTAAATTAAAATAAAAATTAATGTAAAGAAATCGAGTAGATTATAATATTTATATTCTACCATGCATTAACTCAAAAATAATTTATTTTTTCTTCCTAGCTAAAAGTTGGCATCTTGGTGTGTTTAGTGAAAAGTCTAGACATGAAAATTCCGTTGATTAATTTGGCTTATGATATTTTTAGCATTTCCAATTATATTTTTACATATATTGTGACCATTATATTGATACAATATATAGTCGTGAGTATAATATGTCATAATTATATGTAATACTTTTATAGGAAATACACATAAATCTTAAATAACAATGGACAACCAAAGAAAAAACATTTTCGAGAATTGTCATTGAATAGCACTTTACCAACGGTAATGCTTTTTAAAAGTAAACAGAGCAAGCACGGTAGAAGTTGGAGTGTTCCCCTGCAAATATGGATGATAAGCACAACCGATTTCTTGCTGCATAGCATGTTCAAAATCTTTTAAGATTACCAAATCCGAGTCAGTCCATGAGCTTATTTTCTTAGATAACAAATGAAATTATGACAAGATTACAATCATTACAGTGAGACCCGACAAATTGGAAGTGTTGGTCGTTGGCGTTTTTTAAGGATGTTACAAACATCGTTTTTCAGCACTAACAGGAAAAATAATACAAATTAGTCTGTGGACCAAAGCATATCCAAAATAGAAATGATACACTATACAACAAGAGGAAGATCAATAACAACGGTCAAAAGTGATGCAATAACGTTGATGATGACGATGACACTCATATCAACTGACTAAGGTCAGTTTAATAAGTGAGACTGAAAAAACCGCATTCCGCAAGTAAGATGTAGGTAACAACCTCAATGAGGAACTTAAAGAGTTTCTCAAATGGAAAGCCACAAACACATTGATTTCGGTGAGCCAAATTAATCACGCTTAACTTTAGAATTTTATAGATATGAGTTGATGAAATTAATATGTTAATAGAGCAATTTCATAGATACATATATAATATTCAGTGGAAAGCCTCACACTTTTGATAATCCATTTTTTTGTTCCGATCCTGGCTCAAGATGAACGCTGATAACATGCTTAACACATGCAAGTCGGACGGAAAGTCGTGTTTCCAGTGGCAGACGTTTGAGTAACGTGTAAGAACATGTCCTTGGGAGGGGAACAACAGCCGGAAACAACCGCTAATCCTGGCTCGTAGGTCCAAAATTATTACTTATTATTGTAAATATGAACATGATTGATCTATCTAACGGATCTTTCCATTTCACGGATAAAGATCCGTGAGACCGTCTCACCGTAAACATATTATTTATTAAATTGTCTAAAGGGTAATTTTGTATATTTAGATTCATAAAATAATGAAATACATTTTTTTAAATCCATTACTATTAATTTTTGTTGTTGAAATAAAACCATTATTAGATATCCTTTAGAGCAAACGATTCGCATCTACATACTCGAGCCTAGATGAAGTCATCATCATCTGTTTAAAAATATGGATTTATCAAATATTTAATATTTTATTATGAAATTTTTAAGAAATAAATTTGCCTT
Organism: Primulina huaijiensis; assembly: GCF_012295235.1. NCBI lineage: Eukaryota > Viridiplantae > Streptophyta > Magnoliopsida > Lamiales > Gesneriaceae > Primulina > Primulina huaijiensis. The sequence goes on from NC_133321.1 coordinate 19,465,942, forward strand.
GATAAATCCTACATTAAACGCTCCCTCCCCTAGTCCTCGAGATACTATAAATAGGTCAAAAACAAGTTAAGTTCTCGGTCGCCGGAAAGTTCTGGAATTGAAATCCGAATTACTAGAGAACCTAATTTCGAGACCAATCTTTTATCTCGGCTCCTGTACTGTTAGAGTGGTATCTGTGGTTTTATCCAGTAATTGATAATTAATTGTGATGGAGGCCGCTAGGAATTCCCAACCTCCACCGCAGGCTGAACCCGCCACCGAAGAGGGAAACAAGGCGGAAGAGCGACAGGAGCAGCAAGAGGAGGATGCGAACGAAGTTTTGGTGTCGAAAGCGCAGGCCTTAATGGATAGGATCGTTGCTAACCATGAAAACCCTAACCCCAATGCCCTCCATGCCCTCGCTACTATTCTCGAGACCGAAGAATCCAGGTATTATTTGTGTGGCCGGTGGAAAACATCGTCCCGACGGTGGTGTTTCTATTAGAAAAATATCTTTTTTTCTTTGATAAGTTATTCATGCGTTTTCCTAGTACAAGCGCAAGCACAGGGTGGACACACCGTTGCAACTTTGGCTGGGATTTTCCTTTTTCACCAATCAATCGGTTTAATGGGGTGATTGCTTGCGGGTACTGTAGGTGTGGGTCTTTATAATTATTATCGTCTAAAAGAGACAGCATAAGAGATGATACCTATACTGTAATAGGTGCTGGGAATCACTTTTCTTCTCTTTTTTTTTTTTTTTTTTTTTTTTTTTTTTTTTTTTTTTNTTTATTTCTCCGTTCTGAACACCTCGTCAATAGCTTTTATTTCATTCAGATGAGGATGTCTTTGTGAATATTTCATCTCAATATTCTGTTTTTGTTTTGGAATTGACATTTGGAACCCCAAGAACTTTGTTTTTTAAATGATGTAAAGAGTTTTATTCGTTTTATGCTACTGTCTATTTCATTCAATCTACCATCTCTTTAATAATGATTAGTTTGCACATGTTACTATTTTGGTTTAACTATTACAATATTCTATCCACCTTGAATAAATTCGACAAACTCTTATCTGAAAGAAATGCTTGATTAACCCATCTTAGTTTTCATTCATGCTAATTCGTTGTAAGGTGAGAATATGGCGTGCCAGTTATCTCAGTTCTTCATTTATATCTTGTTCTTGCAACATATTATTCTATTTTCACAATTTGAGTATATGGAATATATTTTTTGTGAGGCAGGACAGTTTAGTCTGTGCTGTATGTGTCGTATCTTTTCTGTTTCTCCTCTCAAATTATTTTATGCTGTTTTATGCGATGTCTGATCTTGGAGTACACGCTCTTTTTATCTTTAATGCATGATGTTGATTTTGTTGTGTTTCTGTGTTTTCTGTCAAAGGTGAAATTGTTGGTTAAGGTGTGGAGGTAATGTGAGTGGCAAAAGAGACTTTGGACAAACGGACAGCTTTGAATACATTTATCAAATTTTAGGTTAACATGTAAGTGGAGTAGTTCTAAAATAGAAGGTGTTTATTGTAGTTGTAGGTGGAAACAATTGCAAAAACCAAAGTAGCATGAAATCACATGAATTGTAACTTTTAAACCACACCACCCTAGATTATGTCTTTGCATCTGGGAAGGATGGAGGGTGACTACCGTCGAAGAGACTATCTTGTGTCGTATATGTCGGGATTTAGTTGGTGGAAGAGTGTACCATGACACATAAATTATGCAATACTGTACTTTTTTGAAATAAGACTTTTTTTTTTTAGAAAGTTTTATCCAAAATTTATCCATTTTCACATCAGTTAAAATATTGTAATCTGTCTAACCGAATATTGTTTCTTGGGCAATGCTTTAGATACACGGAGGATACAGATCAATCCTCAACAAATAATGGAAGGTCTGCCCACAATGTTGGACGGCTGGGTAACCTTATTCGGGTAATTGCCGACTTTTCCTTTTGCATTTTCCAACTTCATCTGTACTAGCTATTGTTTCCTTTTGAAACGTGGGAAAGCTGATGAGCTAGGTCAAAACGCTTAGAATGTTGATTTCTCGTTTTTTTTCTGCAGGAGAATGACGAGTTTTTTGAACTGATATCTTCAAAATTTCTAACTGAAAGTAGATATTCTGTATCCGTACAAGCAGCGACCACAAGGCTTCTTTTCAGCTGTTCGCTAACTTGGATGGTATGGGTATTGTTGGCAAATGTTAATGTTTTCATTAATTTACTATCAGTACCTCGATGCATGCCCTATTGTAGTTTTTTTTAAATCTTTTAATTAGTTTGTATTTGTATTTCCATGGTTTGAAAAACAAGTAAATTTGAATACAGTATCCACATGTATTTGAAGATGATGTTCTAGAGAATATAAGAGGTTGGGTGATAAATGAAATACCTCGGTTGTCTGCTGATGATCGTAATTGGAAGCATGAAACTGGGAGAAGGAAGACCCCCGACTCTGAAATGTTGCGCGTATTCTCTACTGGGCTACTTGCTGTATGTTTGGCTTGGTATGTTCTCAAAGACTTCTTCGTTTTGTTTATGTTTTTTTCGTTCTCTTTGTAACCTTCTGTTTTGTACATTTGTGATTCTAGTGGTGGTCAATTAGTGGAAGATGTGTTAACATCTGGATTACCAGCTAAGCTAATGCGATACCTACGTATCCGAGTTTTGGGTGAAACAAGCACGAGTCAAAAAGATTCCAGTCTAATTGAGAACAAAAGTGCATCTGTTATGGTGTGCCCAAAAACCAGAGAGGAAAGTCGGAATAGGTTGCGGATTGTTACAGAGAGTGCTCACTTGGATTTAGATATTTCAAGAAAACATTCCAGCGAAAAGGATCGTGATAGGGATTGTGTTTCATTGGATGAAACTGAGAGGGATCACGAGAGGTATGTCAGTAGGCAGGGATGTGGAGATGATTTTTGGGTTGATGAGGAACCTCTTGATAGTATGGCTCTTGAGATTGAACCTTGTCAGGTAGAAGCAGAAGGTCATGAAAAATACAACCTTAGAGATTTACACGAATCAAAATCAAAGACTGTTGGAAAATCACACAGGGAAGAAGATTTTGATGAAAATGTGAGAGATGACTCTTATAGGCGAAGGACAGGTCGTGGGTTTCCCAGATCTAAGGGAAAAGGTCGGTCTAGCGAAGGAGTGTTAGAAAATGAACAAGCTTTGACATCTCCTTGTTCTGGCATTAGATTAGGAGTGGCACGAAGCTCTAAGGACAGAAGTGCGACTAAAATTCAAGATCTGAAAAGAATGTCAGAAGCTAAGAGAGGCCAAGATAAAAGTGATGCTGATGATTCTATGCTTGAAAGGGCAGACAATGATGACTGCTACCAAGGATGCAGAGTTGGATCTAAAGATATTACTGATTTGGTGAAACAAGCTATTAGAGCTGCTGAGGCTGAAGCAAGAGCTGCCAATGCTCCTGCAGTAGCCATAAGGGCAGCTGGTGATGATGCTGCAGAAGTGGTTAAGATTGCTGCTTTTGAGGTGAATATATAATTTTTGTTTCTAGCTGAATGCACATGAATATGTAGTTTTTATAAATTGTGTTTTGTATTCCATTTTCAGGAATACAGAAAGACCAATGATGAGAAAGCGTCGGTTGCTGCTGCTGCAAGAGCTTTATCCACGGTTATAGATGCAGCAAAAGCTGTTTCTCTTTCGAGGTTAGTGGTTGATATCCTTCATTATATGGCTTGGTACTTATTTCTGTTAATTGCATTCGTTATAATAGCATATTTTGTCCATTGTTATTTGTTAACTTGATGTAGATTATTTAACCTATTTTTGCAGGACCACAATTCATGTCGATGATACAGGACATCCAAGACCTACTGAGATAGAAGTTAGTGAAGATATTGGTGAATTTGTCATCCTGGACAGTGACTCCCTTACGAAACTAAGGGAGAAATTCTGTATCCAGTGTCTTGTGATTTTGGGGGAGTACGTTGAAGTCCTTGGCCCTGTACTTCGTGAGAAGGGTGTTGATGTCACTCTTGCTTTGCTTCAGCGAAGTTTCAAGCATATAGAGGCTTCAACCACTATGCTTCTTTTGCACGACATTTTGAAGTTAATTTGTGCATTGGCGGCTCATAGAAAGTTTGGTCAATTGTTTGTTGATCGTGGTGGCATTCAGAGACTGCTTGCTGTTCCGAGAAGTTCCCCGACTTTTTCTGTTCTGTCTTCCTGCTTATTCACAATTGGTTCTATTCAGGTAATTTTTACCCTCAAATGAATCATTTTCTTATCTGTTTCTCCCTGTAGTCTGATATTATTATGTTGCCATTGTTCGTTTGGCATTTTATTTTTCATTTTCTCAAACCATATATCTCTGTTTTTATTCAAAAAATTTATAGCTGATTTAGACTTAATGAGATTATTTTGCAGGGGATAATGGAACGGGTATGCGCCCTTCCTTCCAATGTTGTTCACCAGGTCGTTGAGTTGGCTCTTCAGCTTCTTGAATGTAAACAGGATCAGGCCAGAAAAAATGCCGCTTTATTTTTTGCTTCTGCTTTTGTCTTCAGAGCAGTTATCGATGCATTTGATTCACAAGAAGGTCTACAGAAACTTATTCATCTTTTGCATGATGCTGCATCAGTGAGATCTGGCGTTCCACCTGGGCAATTAAATAACCCAGTATCACTTAGAAATCACCGATCTTCTTCAGAGGTATTGACCTCATCCGAAAAGCAAATAGCTTATCACACTTGTGTTGCACTGCGACAATATTTTAGAGCACATTTGCTCTTGCTTGTGGATTCGGTTCGTCCCACTAAAAGCATTCGCGGTGCACCAACAGCAAGGAGCATTTCAACTATTAGGGCTGCCGACAAGCCACTCGATATAAGTAATGAGGCGATGGATGCCGTATTTCGTCAAATACAGATGGATCGAAAACTTGGTCCTGCTTTTGTAAGGGCTCGTTGGCCTGTGGTTGACAAATTCTTGAATTCAAATGGTCATATAACCATGTTAGAGCTGTGCCAGGTGAAACTTAGTATTGTTTGAACATTATTTGTTTATATTTCTCATGGTTTTCTTTTTATTGACATTTTTCTTTGCTTTATAGGCCCCTCCAGTTGAACGGTATTTGCACGATTTGCTTCAATATGCTCTTGGTGTATTGCACATTGTAACTTTGGTTCCTAATAGCCGCAAACTCATTGTAAATGCTACATTAAGCAATGAGCGCGTTGGTATAGCTGTCATTTTGGACGCGGCAAATGGTGCTGGTTATGTTGAACCTGAGGTAAAGCCTGCAAAAATTATCGGGCTTATTCTAAATCTCTCTTCATTTATTTACTAACTACATTATCTTCAAAATGTCAGATTGTTGAGCCAGCTTTGAATCTTTTGATAAACCTTGTCTGCCCTCCTCCATCAATCAGCAATAAATCAAGTGCCAGCATGCAAAGTCAGCAATTAACTTCCTTCCAAAGTGGAAATGCTTCTGCCATGGAATCTAGGGACAGAAATGCGGATCGAGCTGCCAATGTTCCTAGCCAGAATGAACCAAGGGACCGGAATGGAGAACCTGCTTCAGTAGAGAGAGGCGTCTTATCTGTAGTTTCTGCATCATCTATCGGTAATGCATCGTCACAAGCATCTGCTTCTCCAGTGGCATCAGGGTTAGTTGGAGATCGTAGAATATCTCTAGGTGCTGGAGCAGGTTGTGCTGGGCTTGCTGCGCAGCTGGAACAAGGATATCGTCAAGCTAGAGATGCTGTTCGTGCAAACAATGGCATCAAAGTTCTTCTTCAGCTCCTTCAACCCCGGATGGTTACATCTCCTGCTGCTCTTGACTGTCTTCGTGCCCTCACATGCCGAGTTTTTCTTGGTTTAGCTAGAGATGATACAATTGCACACATATTGACAAAGCTTCAGGTCAGTGTCAGCTGGAAATACAGTTTATTTGCAATAACTACTGAACAACAAAGTCCAATAGTTGTGCAATTGCTTTGAATAACATGGGGCTTTAAAAATTAGTAATTTGTGTTTTTGATTGACTTTGTATTTTAGGTGGGGAAAAAGCTGTCAGAGCTTATCCGAGATTCTGGAAGCCAGACCCATGATGGAGAACAGAATAGGTGGCAGGCAGAGCTTGCCCAAGTGACTATTGAGCTCATTGGGGTATCCTTATATACATGTTAAAGTTTATTGAAGGCCTGAACTTTTTTATTTTGTGTTCAATATGCTTTTGTTACTAGTTATATGTTTATGATTATGTTTTGTGTCAGTAGGTTGTAACTAATTCTGGGCGTGCAACTACTTTAGCGGCTAGTGATGCTGCTACCCCAACTTTGAGACGTATTGAACGAGCTGCCATAGCTGCAGCAACTCCCATTTCTTATGATCCCAGGTATCTATCTTAAGCGCAAGACAATTTTTGAGCTATGTCTCTGTACCTCTCCTTATTATTTCTCGTCCTTTGTACTCTCACGTGCTTCCGCTCTTTCAGAGAACTTTTACTCTTGGTGCATGAGCACCTTCAAGCATCTGGGTTACCAGAAAGTGCTGCAGCGGTTCTCAAAGAGGCGCAGTTGACACCTCTGCCCTCTTTAGCTGCTCCCTCATCTCTATCATACCAATGTTTTGGACAAGAATCCTCCTCATTACAGATTCAATGGCCATCTGGACGTGCTGCTTGTGGATTTCTCTTGGATAAGCCAAAAGTTTGTGCTCACCTTGAAGATTCTAGATTGAGATGTGACTCGGCTGTTTTCTCTTCAAAGAAGAAACCATTGGCATCCTCAGCTGCTCTTGGTTACCTAAAAATTAAACCCAAATCAGAGGACAGCCCCGTGTCATCGAACATAAAATTTAATATGAGCTCCAAAAAAAGTTATGTAGCTGCAGATAATCAAGGAACTACATCAGTATCTGCTATGAAATCAGGTAGTGATGCAGATGTCCAGATTAGAACTCCAATCGTGTTGCCAATGAAAAGGAAATTAACAGATTCAAGAGATAACAGTTCGATGTCATATGGGAAAAGACTTAATACTGGTGATCACATACTCAGTTCTCCTAGTTTTACCACACCTAATGGTGTTTGTAGAACCGGTCTTCAGCCAGATGCTAACCTGTTTTGCACACCAAGTCTAGCTACAAAGGATCACCATAGTCGATTGCCACCTAATGTTCTAGCAGCAGATATTGATGAAAGCCAGTTTACTGGGTCTCATGTGGGCCATACTGCTTTTTCTCAACATGGACTTCTCACTGATCCACAACCTTGTAGCTCAGAACGGGTTACATTGGATTCTCTAGTTCTACAGTATTTGAAGCACCAACATCGTCAATGCTCAGCTCCTATCACAACTTTACCACCTCTTTCACTCTTGCACCCTCATGTCTGTCCCGAACCAAGACGAAGCCTTGATGCTCCATCAAATGTGACGGCACGGCTTAGCACACGTGAATTTAGAAGTATGTATGGGGGCATTCATGGAAGTCGTAAGGACCGACAATTTGTTTATGCTAGATTCAGACCGTGGCGGACATGCAGAGATGATTCCAGTTCCCTGCTAACTTGTATTTCTTTTTTGGGAGATTCTTCTCGGATTGCTACTGGTGGCCATTCTGGGGAACTAAAAGTGTTTGACTCGAACAGCAACAATGTGTTGGAGAGTTGCACCAGTCATCAGTTTCCTTTGACACTTGTGCAGTCACATTTTGTGGGTGAAAACCAACTTGTTATTTCTTCAAGTGCAAATGATGTTCGCTTGTGGGATGCATATTCAATTTCAGGTGGTCCTAAGCATTCCTTTGAGGGAATCAAAGCTGCAAGATTCAGTAATTCGGGTTCTGTATTTGCTGCATTAAGATCAGATCCGAGCCACCGAGAAATTCTTCTGTATGATGTTCATACCTGCCAGTTGGATATGATGCTTTCAGACACATCTAACACCCATTCTGGTCGTGGCCATGCGTATTCTCTCGTTCATTTTAGCCCATCAGACTCTATGTTGCTTTGGAATGGAGTATTATGGGATCGAAGGGGTTCGGGCCCAATTCATCGCTTTGATCAATTCACAGACCATGGTGGAGGGGGCTTTCATCCTGCTGGGAATGAGGTATGTTTGATGTCGAGTTGTTCAATAGGAGTTTTAACACATTGCTGTGAGAAATTTCGTTTCTGTTTCTTAACAAATGTTTTGATAGGTCATCATAAACTCTGAGGTCTGGGATCTTCGAAACCTGAGACTCCTTCGAAGTGTCCCATCCTTGGATCAGACAGTTATAACGTTCAATGCGAGTGGTGATGTTATATACGCAATCCTGAGGAGAAATCTTGAAGACGTGAATTCAATTTATAATACCCGTAGAGTGAAGCATCCTCTCTTCTCTGCTTTCCGCACCGTTGATGCAGTCAATTACTCTGACATTGCTACAGTTCCTTTGGACCGTTGTGTACTCGACTTTGCTACTGAACCAACTGATTCTTTCTTGGGTTTAATCACGATGGATGACCAAGATGAGATGTATTCTTCTGCTAGGGTATATGAAATTGGTCGACGCAAACCAACCGAGGATGATTCTGACCCTGATGATGCAGAAAGTGAAGAAGACGAAGATGATGAAGGTGACGATGATTCAATCTTGGAACATGATCTTGATGGGGACGGTGAAAGTGATGCAGGTGACATGAGTAATGATGGCGATGGCATTAGCGAATTCGAAGACGACGATGATGACGGGGATTACATGATGGATGGTGTCGATTTCGATGGGGATGGGGTTCTGGAGATTGTAACCGAAGGTGATGAGGATGATGATAGTGATTTCCTTGAATCTTTTAGTAGCGGAGATGAGGATTTGTTATAAGAGAGGTGGGGTGGGATTTTTGAATCGCAGAGATGTAATTATAGGCTATTAGTGATATAAAAGAAATAATTATCAAAATGTATTTGAAATTTTGTTGTGATTCATTTGCTTCGCATTTTGAGGTTTTTTGGAAATCTATTTTAGGCGACATGTTTCCTTTGTGTGTGTGAGAGCTTTGACACCCATCTAACCGCCCAAATTATTCACGATTAGGTTGGTGGAGCGATAACTAAGAATTTTGGGTTTTAATAATGTTACGTACTATAACAGTTCGAGGATGTATTTACATATTAGTACATGACATTCTAACTTTGCCGAGAAGAGCTATACGGATGAGGAAAATTCGGCCCACTGATAAGCTTGGTTGTAGTATTAACCCGAAAAACTTGTCTAATTAACATGCGAGTTTAATCAAGTCGTGGACAAATAAATGGTCATACCTTTCACAAATCAAAAGTTGGTTTTTATCAAATTACGTACAGAAAGTAGACCGTGATAGCTCAATTAAATCAATGCTTCCATTTTATTTTTTTCAAGCACATATCAATCAATATAGAAAACTTTTATATATATATATATATATATACACACACACACATTAATAAATCAAGTTCGACGACGAATTCTCAAGTGTCCAAACTTGCCGGCACCTGGAGACGAAGCCTCAAAGACATGAGGCAAATAACCAGTGGCACATTTATATCTATGCTGAATCTGCAAATTCAGGATTACATTATTGAAAATTATAAAGATTTATATAGCAAATATTTTTTTTTGGATAATTAAAGAGTTTTCACCTGAAGAATTTGTTCACCGCTTCTTAAAGAGTTTTTGCCAACAACACAAATCGTCCCTCCAGATCCTCCCCCTGTTATCTTTGCACCATACAAGGTTCCTTCTACAGCCCTTGATTTTTTGCTGTGCTGCATTTCTTGAACCAGCTGAACGAGCCTGTCGGTCCCATTTGAACCGAGTCCACAAGCACTGTAACTGTAGTGACACTGTAACGAAACGAGCACGTAAGAAGAAAAAACATTTAACGTAACTTGGATACGTAAAAAAGAATTAATCTTACCACAGTGTCTAGTTACAACATTAACATAACAATACCTGGTACATCAACTCTCCGAGAGCAGTCAATTGATCGCCTGAAGTTGCAGATGTAAGTAAAGCCTTGAAAGCCTGTAGTCATATAAAATCACTATGTGTACGAGCTAAAATTTGATACAGCAAAATGACATTGAAAACCAATTTTCTTGTGCCTTTTGGCCATACCTTGACTCGGAAATTTTCGTATATAGGATGTTTGGTAGCTGCTCTGAGTCCATAATCTCGCTTCTGATCTATTACAGTGACTGAATCATTGTGGTCGTTATATTTCTTCAAGAAAGTCTCGCCGAGCAAGGTTTCAGGAAGCTGCTTAATGTAAAGAGCTTCGTATCTGAATTTGGGCAAACATTGTGTTGGTTAGAATCCTAGATAGGGTGAATGATTAAAGTTGTAGGTCGAGTTTTTGCACGGAAACAGAAGCTATACCGATCAATTAGATTGGAATTTTAATCTTTTAAATTATTAAGTTGTTCAAGCACCATATTTTCTTCCTCAAACAAGCTACCACTCAGTGCAATGCCAAATAATGCAGAAGATAATTCCCAAAGTTCAACTGTCTAGCAGGCAAGCGCAATTTCAAAAGGGAAGTTTTTTATTATCTTTTCACCTGTGGGGCGATAGGTTGCACAAGTATTCCAAAGATGCCTCGGTTTCAAGTAGTTCGATCCCATCCTCTTCCAGATCAACAGAGGTTGTTCCATCAGTCAAAGACTGAGATAACACTTCTGACGCAACCGACTTTATGATTTTTCGGCCCATAAAGGCTCCTATCCTCACAGATCCATAATCAGCACCACCAACGCTGCAAAAAGATTCATTATTTCAGATGAAAGGATGGAATAGACCACCTAAAAGATATTGCATGAAAATTTAATGAAATACCATTATGAATGTTGAGTTTGTAGGTATGTTCAATTGATAAAAAGGTCCTCCAAGTTAGCACAAGATTTAAAACCTATACCTGTGCCTGATTCCTGAATCGATTCCCCAAAATCTTACATGACTTGGAATGTCCACCAGACCCAATACCTCTGCAGGCTGCACCAAGTATTAAAGGTACTAAAATTTTAATGGAATCATTTCATTTAAATTTTTTTTTTTTAAAATGTACTAAAATTTTGTTCTAATTTTAACAAGAAAATGTTGGTCTTCCCTGCCAATCCTCAAATACCTGGCAAACCATAGCAAGTAGTTTGTTAGCTTCACCACATGCAGAAGTCATCTGATCCATCACACCACACGGAGCTCCGACCACGTGATTCTCCACCTTCACAAATACGAATATTTACAGATTTAAGTATCATAAAGATGCAGAAACTACTAGAATATTGCCTATTATGCTCGTTCTCAATATTCAAACCTTTTGGCAGAGCAAAGCAAGATCTCTAGGGTTGATATTTAATCCTGACAAAAGCAGGTGCTGCATGGTTAGACATAAGGTCGATCACATAAGAAGCTAGGGAATGATAAGCGGAAGCATATATGTGTATAAAGAGACCAAATGATGAAGCTAGAGGTCAAATGCATCATGACATAATTTCCAAAAATGGAATAAAATTAGTAGCAAATTAATGGAGTAGTGCGAGAACCATGAGCAGCAGCAACTGCAGACATAGTAGCAACCTCCACAGCTGCAGAAGAAGAGACGCCTTTACCTTCCGGCACAGCAGAAGATACCTGCAACATTCAAAATAAGCTTAAATTAAAACTCCAACTAATCACTTTACTACCAAAGATGCAAAGTCACGTTAAAAAAAGGCGGACAAAGAAAAGAAACACAAATTTGATAAAATTTCTTAAGATCACAAACTAACGGAAATCATATAAATTTGAATTTATAATTTTCATCATACCAGCATGCTAATGCTATTCTCGAAATGTAATCCAAATTCTTTCATCAACACAAGGATGGTTCCGGCAATATAAGCAGCCCATCTAAAACATTAACATGGTTAGTGCAACGCGTAGGAGACTTTTCAAAAGCAGAGGAACAGACCACAAGTAAGATTTGAACCTTTGGGATGGATCTCGAGAAAAGTAACTTCTGGCCCTCTCATACGACATCGGCTGCTCCCCATCCGTGAAATCCGACAAATCCATATCAAAGGTTGGTCCACGGTTGCTTAATTCAGATCCATAAGATACCTGAACAGATAATAACAATAACAACAATAATAATATATGTTAAAAACATTAAAATTAAAATTCTGTTGGCATGAAAAAGATGAAATCAGCATTCATTTCTACAAACCTCATAGATTGATAATAAAACTTTATTATTGTCAAATGACACTAAGGATTAACTTTGACATGGTACCCTTAAATACTGGCCTCAACCTCATCCCATATCATCTGAGGTTTAGACCACAAACTTTTCGAACTATTTAAGAACTTCACTTAAATGAAGAATCACATACAATTTGTAGAACAGGAGTCGGTCCTTGTCCTTTAGCATCCTGCCGGGCTTGTGCATGCTTCCATAGTCTCTGTTTTGCTGGATGGATCTTTTGCACGGCAACATGACAAGCTTCTCTGATTGGCATCTGTAGATATATCATGACAACATTATTGAGAAAATGAAATCAATGTGGCAGCAGAAACTCCGATAAAATAACAGTTCAGACAGACTGCATGTTTATCCTCTTATCATAATGATCAATGATCACTACGTCAATTCATGCTTATTGTAGCGTTATTTATACTTGATTTTCTGGAACGCAGATTTTAAAAAGCCTGAAATACCATGGGTATGTTTGGTTTTTGTTTCCTCCATTCTCAGAAAATATTGTCCAACAATGCACTTTCTGACAATGAGTTGGAGAATGTAAGAAATTTTTGGATTGGTCTTCTCTGAGGTTTTTTTTTGCAGTATATTTCATGATATGTAAGGTCATGTTGGCAATGCAGTTCTTTTAATAAAATGCATGGTCTATCATTGGAAGTGATCGAACATGAGATAATGTGAAATTGGGTGAAATGTGGTTTAAGATACAAGATGAAAGCAAGGTAAAAATCATTTTCTTTCATATTCGACAAATGAAAACATTTCCCAGCAAAAACACAAACGCAACCCATATTTTCTTGCACATCTTTTTCTATTTTTTTGGACTTTGGTGGGGTTGGGTTGGGTCAGTTCAGGGGCGGGGAGGGTGGGTTGGGATTGGGAGTTAGAACTTGTAGTAAATTCACTTACCTGCAATACAAGGCTTCCAGAGTAGTCTGCAATTCCACCCATAACATCTAGTCTTCCTGGTGCTCTTGCCACGAAAATGTCTTCCTACACCCGACAATTATTATTGCAAAATAAAGTTTTATATATTAATAGAGCAGCAAGAGTCATCCAACTTCATGGCAATGGATGGACTTTAATTAATACGGTGTCAATGTAACAACAAATATCTACAACTTCATATTTTGGTTTACTTTCTCATGGCATCATTGAAAAATATATTTCCCATGTTGAATATAAAACTCAAGCCAGTACTAGCAAACTGAACTAATAAAAGATACCTCCCAATGAAAGAGACCAGCAGCAGCTTTCCGGTCCCTAATCTGGCGTTTCTCGGTACCTTTTCCAGAATCATGGACAACATCAAGTTCTGATAAGCTCTTCAAGAAACTCACAGTATCAGAGAGACCCAAAAAATCTCCATGAAGAATCTCAAAGTCCTCGAGGCATCTAGCACAAGAGACGAAAATAATGTTAAACCAAGAACACGTTCGACACTTGGATGGGCAATGGAAAGTTAGAACTATTGATGGAAAAAAGTAACTTACGAAGGCATGATAAAATTATCTTCATCAATTTCAGCGGTTGGAGAACCTGTACGAAGGCCAAGTTCATTTTCAGCATTTGCATACCAGTCTGGAATGCTCAGATCTCTTCCAGGAACTCTCTGGAGTTGATACCCAAGAACAATAGCATCCTGTAATCTCCTAGCCCCACTAAGCTAGAGAGACAATCAGATCAAAATCATTGCACAGACTCTAAAAAGGTACGTATATCTCATCTTTGCCCGGTAGAGAGAATATGTCCAGGTCGATACCAAGTTAATCTCACCTTGTTGGATGTATAATTTTTCCCTGAAGCTGTATCTTGCAAAATATTAGCTGCAACCTGGAAGTAATTATCTAATCAGAACAATACATTTTTCATAAAATTATAAACAAATATAAAACGGAAAAACCACTCTTTTCAAAGTCATGGATGAAAGATTTTTGGGATTTCAACGAAGATAAAGAAACACAGATGCACAAACAAAAATTAAGTATCATTATAGTAAAATATAACTGGTTATCCAAGTTATCTTGGAGGATTAATCTTATGTTAGACAAATAATTCGATATGAAATCAGGATAACCACCATATGAGAAAAAACAATATTTTTTTGTTGTCACGAACTCCGCTGAAAAACAAATAATCAAAACGTCTTCAATGATGGAGCCAATTAAGTTGTGCAGTCTGAGGAAAAAATATCATGTATCAGCAAAAAATTAGTAAAATAAAGCTTATTAGAAATAATTCTCTCTTTAACTAACCAGCCTGCAGTAAATCCCTTCCTCCATCTTAACAAAATATAGGAGAAACGGGTAAGCGCAAACAAGACAGATGATGTTAAACTGGACCATTTCTAATCTTGGTGCAAATGAAAAAGTTTGTCCGTCCTAAGGTGAACATATCATGATGCTATGATCCACAATGCCATTTTGTTTGCAGATGATGTTTATCAAAATAAGGCTCGATCATTGCCAGTATTTGGACTTTGCCAAGCAAGATTTTCAAATATTAAAGGAAGGCCAGGATACCTCACCACCGTTGACTCCTCCCTCATAGCAAGGTTTCAAACTAATCGCACGCTCCAGGTATGGACTCCAGTGTCCAGTAAGTAAATCCCTTCTAATCATCTCGACTCCAGCTTGATAGAACTGGTATTCGCGATCATATTTTTATCGATCCAGTGAAGAAACAATTGATTTCAGAAAAAGGCAAGGACAATAATTATTTACATCGAGCTCTAATTCACCAAACAAAACATTAAACCACAATAAAAATTTAACCTCAAGCATATTTCTCAAGAATGGCTCCTCGTTGAAGTAGTCCCTACGTACGAAGACAAATGGTATCTTGAATGCCAGAGACTCACTAACTGTCCCATATCCAATTTTTCCTGACGTCATGAAAATATACAGATTTATAAACTGCTTGACATGGATAACATATCTTCCATTGCAAAACAAGTTCCGCAACTTACCAAGCATGCAATCAGATGCAGCAATCACATCAGGGGTGTATGTATCTTTTGCTAACTTTATGAAATTTGGTGGAAGAACCTCAGTATCAGAAGCACCGCAAACCTGAACCAGAAAGCAACTAGCAAATAGTTTGACAAAGATACCAGAAAATTCACTGATATAGTTCAACAAAGATACCAGACAAAGCCATCCATGAGGCACGTACTCCTCCTTTAAAGTCCAGCCAGCTGGCTGCAAATCACGGCTATGTTATGATGTGGAGCAAGTGCAAGTAAATGCAGCCAGATTTGAGGGCAACAAACTTTGAAGCAAGAAAGAAAATAAAAATGAATGTGAACTATTCAAATGTAAGTATTATGTGCAGTGGATAAAGCAGCATAGAAACTCAAATAAATCAAAGTTCACCGTGATATTGTCATATTAGGGACGCATAACAATTGCACGTGATGCAAGAAACAAGATTTAACAGCAAGTGCAAAATGCAGGACGCATAGATTTTACCACATAAATTGGGTAATAACAGGTTCTGTGAATAATATGATCATATTTTTTTGTTACAAAATATCTATAGAGAGAAAAGTTAATTTGCGGCCAATAACCTATCCACAGTCCTCTTAAAAAATCTTCACAAAGTGACTATTTACCTGTCCACCAAAGTTGAGAATAACAACCTTCACATCTTCCATGATTCCAAGTTCTTTCCGCACCTGGAATGTAATGATAATGAGGCATGAAAGTGGCATATGTTCAAATTATTTTACAAATTACATGTTGGTCGTTTTTTTCACGTACCTCCTCTCGTGACTTGTGTAATCTCCTCACGACCAAAGGAACGTCTATTGCATCATGGAATGCAGGCACTATAACATGTAAATCCATGTGAAAGATAATATAAAAAATAAACCTCTTCATCCCATATTTACAGATATAGAAGATGATGATTAAACTGATAATTTGTTCATGTTTTCATACTCGGGCAGTATCCTGGGAGGCGAATAAGGAATTCACAATGTGAATAATCTTCTGCAATCTGAAACAGTCATATGATTAAATTGGAGTCAAATTAAAATAGAGTACCAAGAATCGTAATATGAACAATACACAGTAAATGGTTCAAGTGTTTACAGAGCAAAAATGTCAAGAAAATAATCAACTAAACTACAGAGTGGAAACACCTAATATCAAGTAAATAAAAAAGCTTAAGCATATGAAAAAATTATCAAAGTTCTTAATTGCAATCTTTCCCTAACAGCTCCGCACGGCCGCACTGCACTAAAATCACAACCACCAAAAAGCAGAAAACAGAATCCGGAAATGGTAGTGAGTGGCAGGTTGCAACCTTATCATGTATTCCTTTTAATGATCTTACATGGAGTCTGAACAACACAAAGAAATATACATAAAAGATCAATAAATAGCGAAGACTCGAAGCACGGCTTTACTATGACTGTACATCACCTGCCAAACTATAGATCTGTGATGATAGCCAGCAGCCATCACGTATTCAGCATATATGAAATCCCAACTGTGGACATATTAAATGTTTGAGCACAATACATGGATAAAAGAAATGGAAAACAATAGAAGAAAAATATATAAGAGGAATTTAGTTGAGTAGTTGCATCAGCAATATTCTCTAATACAGATGCTAAATAAGACGTCTAGAGTTGATGATTGTGATGATTGATGCCGTGAATTAAAGTCAGGAGGCCAATTGATCAATGCTCTCAATCAAGGGAAAGAGTGCCTTAGAAGTTTAATGGAGATGGTCAATGGCTGTTCATATAATTCCTAGTCACATAGAGGAGAAGCAGAACTTTATACATCATAAAAATCGTGCAGAAGTTTTTTTGCAACCATGTTCCACTTGAGAATTTCCCATCTTCTTCACCATATGGGGGACAATGTGTGTGTTGTGTATTGACATATTCACACAAACATATATATTGTGAATTGAGAGAGAGTGACAGAGAGATTGTGACCTAAAATTGGTAGCACAAACAGACCGAATTCCAGCATCAGCTGCAGCTCGACAAGCAACTGGAACAACATCTGATACCTATAGTTGCACAAGCATGTAAAATACGCAAAATTAAACAAAATACACTGTCTTGCAGAAGACATCTGATTGCAAATATGAAGTAGCATCACAGCAAATGAAAATTTGGTACAAAGCAGAATGCCAGATGGGTGTCAATACCCTTTCAAGTGAAACTGTTCGCATGAAGAAAAGATCAGCTGATATTGCTTACTGCTTGATGGCATTCACATTTCGGCACTTCCTTTATTGTTAGAATATTTAATCAATTAGATATTAATTGGTTAAATCAATTGTTAGTTTGTTAGTTGAGTCATTTTCAAGATACCATATGTACATCACAAATATGAAAAGAAAGCATTAGCATCGCACTCTGTACAAGAACACAGAGACATTTTCTACTCAATAATGTAAAGTTACGTTTCTTCTCAAGATTCTTTCCACTTCATTCTTTGGAACTCTTATTACTTCAAATTCAATTATATGAATCTGCATGTGCATTCTTAACAGAAACCATAGACAAAATGTCACTACTTCAGGTTTTTGTTTCATTCATTTTAAATTTCTATTTTATAAATTCTTTCCCTAAAAAGAAATTGTCATTTTTGCACTTCCTTCTTGCATCTCTCCCCTATACTCCCAAGATAAGACACAATTTACACAACCATCGTACACTCCCAAGATAAAACAAAAATTTCTAAAATCTTCGTGAATGAATAAATTTTGGAGAGGATTATTCATCATAGGATAAATTTTTACCACTAAGTCGGCCTTGATGGACTTTAGCCACTCCACTTCCGTCATCAAAATATCATCACGAGGTGCAACGGCTGTCTCCGAATACTAAACCAATGAATATAAGATAATTGGTTAGCGAAGAACAGGATACTAGAGTCAATATCTATTATGATGCACAAAACTAATTTCTTTATCATACAAATAACTGAAGATACCTTCTCTAGAGAAGCAAGGCGATCAACTGTCAACGCATCTGCTTGAACTGCTCCACAGTCTAAGAGCACCTACAATTATGGAAAATTAACTGTTGAGAGGATAAGATTGGAAAATAATATCTGAAGTAAAAGATTATCGTGCAACAGCGCCTTAATAAAGAGACCTTGCGAAGAAATAGTCGAGGAGACTCTATCTCAGATGTAAAGACATATTCTGGTACACCGGTAACCACATGAACATCATGCCCAGCAAGAATGAGATGTCGAGCAACCTAAAAATGATACAAAATCTCAAAATGAACATAGCATAAAATGGATCAAGAAACAAAAACAAAAAAATTCATCATGTTCTTAATCTATTACTTTAACTGGATGAGAAGGGAAAATGTTTAACTCAAACTCAAATGCGTCCATTGTTAACTAAAATTTGATTTCCGAACAATGCCAATCTATCTGTTGGAACAACTTTGTGAATGTATCTTCCTTAGAAATCGAAGGGATCCACTTCAGGCAAGTTTCTAATTAAAAAATAAAACCAGTTGGGATCAAGATAACTTTTTGATTTAGTGAATAAGTATGGGTTCTAAAATCACTAGCAAAGGTACAACAAACATTGAGCAAGACCTGAACATAAATAAAGGAAGTTCGATCATGAATTGAGTGATGAGTTAATAATGAAAAGTCTAGCCAAAGGAAAAATTAACACCTGAAACTGCACATTCAAGTATTTTGGCAGATTTATCGATTTGGACCTTAAAGCTCACTATAAATGAATGTAAACAAGAAGAAGGTTTCTCCACAAACAAAACCGAACAACTATGAATAATCTAAGAAAAAAAAGTGACAGATGATCAATGACCATGAACCAGAATTCTTCAATCAAGAAAATAATAAGAACCAACAATTAAAATAAAAAATAACAAGAATAAACGATTAAGACAATGCAAGTTCCATCTCCATAGGTCCCCCACATCCACGACCCAAAAAGATGTAATTTTCAATAAATGACAAGCAAACAAACCTCAACAACCCGGGTGGCATGGCCAAAGCCATGGCCAGTGACATAGTAAGCAAACACCAAAGGATGCTTTCTTGATTCTTCTGCAACCATCACTACTGAAAAGACGAAGAACAAAAAAAAATTCTCTTTCTGAAAATGCCCAAATTGTTGGGATTTCGTATATTTAAAAAACAATATTGTTGGGATTTCTAGAAAATCAAGTCATCGCTCACCGTAACTACGTACATTCAACGGTTTCTTGGGAATATAATTTACGTACTCGGGGTTATGATTTGACGTCAAGAGAAGGTGGGAGTCTTGTTGACTGAGATTAGGATAATCTGTTGGACTTTTTGGGTTCCAACTTCTACGCCAATTGCGGCGTATCAGAAGAGGATTATGGCATTATCGTACTAGAAATCTGGTATTTGAAATATAAAAAGATTTTAATCCGCGAATCGAAATAATACTTGGTGCCAACTTGGAATGATTATGGGTTTTGCAACATTAATGGTTAATCCGTTTTAGCTCAGATATTCTCGTATGCATGCATATCACGTGCTACAACAAAAAAATATAACTACCATATTAATTAAAATTATTACCAAACGTAGCATTCTTGTGTGTAAAATAATGACAATTATATATATCTATGAATAATTAATAGATCGAGTTGATTTATAAAACTTTGTTATGATTTTTAATTATTATTTGAATAAGGATTATGTAGAATGTGTGACTCGTAGAGATAATATGTGAATTTTTGAATTTTTAAAGTAGATTAGATATTGTAGTTATGAGTAAATTATATGAAATATATTTATGAAAAATATTATTTATCCAGACGAATAAAGTATTTTCATAAAATCTAATTGAAATCACGAAGTATAACCACCAAAGGCTTCAATCTTTGTATACAAAACATATATGAATTAAAACTATTAGCGAACGAAACACACACGATGCATGTGTAAAATAATGACTATTATATATATGAATCACGATCATAATTATTAATAGATCGAGTTGATTCATAAAATTTTGTCATATTTTTTAATTATTATTTGGATAAAGATAATGTAATTATATTAAATATGTTATTTGTAGGGATGTTATTTGAATTTTTAAAGCGGATTGGATAAAAATAACGTAATTATATTAAATATATGATTTGTAGAGATAATATATAAATTTTTGAATTTTAAAATAAATTGATTATATATTTATATAAAAAAATATTATTTATTTAAATAAATATGACATATTCGTATAAACTAATTGATATTACATAGTGTACAACTAAACTCGTCAACTTTTGTATACTAGGAAAATGCACGTGCGTTACACGTGGTTAACAAATGATCGAACAAATTTAGATACTGTCTAAAATCGTTTGAGTAACCTCATGTTTAAAATTATTTCTCAATCTAAACAGATCAAAACACAATAGATAAAATAACATCATGATCATAAACATATATATTCATTTGTTCATATGACAAAATTTTCAATCAACGTGATTATGACATAATAACAACTTTGTCAAACCAGAAAATATTTTTTTCATCCAAATATCATTCAAAAAAGAAAAACAATAAAAATAAATTAATAGAGTAATGGATTTACTATGACCCAAACCACGGTGTACTTAAATGAAGCACACAAAATTAGAAGCAATAGTAAAAAAATTCTCTTAATTAATTAAAATTAGCATACTATTGTTAAAATAAAACCACTAAAATTGTTATCAAGTTTAATTCAATTGCTTTTGCTAACTTTTAACCCTTTATAGATTTTGTTTACTTTTTTATGTTTGGTTTTTAGAATTACATATTTAGATAATTAATTTTATATCAGAATACATATTTTTCGGTGGATACTTTTATCTAAATTTCATTAAAAAATTTCTACATGCAAAAATGCTTCGTAAAACAAAAATTTACATCTTATAGCTTTCGAGCAATGGCAGTAAACAAAACATAGAGATTGGTTCCTCTAACATCCATTTTAAAGGGAAAAGATTTCTAAAATTATTTTCAAAATAATCTCAAATTTAGCCAAAAAATTCACTAACAATTGATAAAAAAAGATCATATGTCAAATCAGTAAATCAACTGCTATAACTATTAAGTCTCATTACAAAAAAGCTGAATCACTTGCTATCATGAAAGATTTTCATTCACATGATTGTAATATAACAGAATCAGAGATGGTAAAAAAGTAGAATGACTTGAACATTAGCAACTATAATAGAGCGAATTTCTACATATTTAACATCATCTTTGAGACAAAACTAAGGGACAAAACTAAAAACTAAGTTAATATAAATATATATTCTACCTTTCTTCTCAAATGATAAAAAAAAATACCCTAACCAATAAAGAGGCATCAGATAAAAATGGATCAAGAATGTCAAGCACAATAAAAGTACTTCAATTTATTTGTATCATCAATTGCTAGCTAACATCAAAGGTTAAACAAATTATATATGTGAACAAATGAAATGAAAAACAAAATGAAAACAAAATACTGCAATCATCATAATAGAATGCAAAACCTCTTTCGACAAACAAATGCCACAAAGAGGGGAAAAAAGGTGAAAATAACAAAAAACGAATGTCACAAAGAAGAAAAAGAAAAACATGGAGAAAACAATTTAAAAAAAGTGAAGAAGAATGATAAAACAAGTGAAAAAAGAATACAAAGGTAATACTAAAGGTCATAAGAATATAATAAACACATGAACTAAAAAATAAATGCACAAGACATCAATTTCTATCAACATAAATATAATTGAATGATAACTACTAAAATGAATTAAATCCTATTAACCTTGACATGGACAATGACTAAAATAACCCTATCAACTATATCAAAATGCAAAACAAGAGGTCATAATAGTAAGCTCACAAATAGAACTCATATATTTATAGGTATATATAGATAGATATAAATGCAGGGTAATATTCACGTAAAGTGAGAATTGAAGCAAAACAAGGAGGTGTTGGGGCAGGTTCTATCAAATTTGAATTGCAAAATGGTGGACATGTGTCTCGTCAGAACAGTAGGCCACAATAACTATCGAAAATCTCTCGCAGAACAAAGTTAGCGGTGATGCAAGCTTAGACCCGCCAAATATGGAGCTCCCTAAGTGGAAGATAGACACACAGAGAGGGAGAGAGATTTCTCTGCTTCTTGTTCCTGAAAAACTATTGATTGAAACTCACATCTTCCAGATTATCACACAAAGGTGATATTTTAATCCACAAAGATCACAATTTTTCCTTGAAAACTTGAGGGGAAAAAAGGGGTCCTTCGTGTACGATTCTTGTTCTTTTCTTTGTTGTTTTTTTTCCTCCTTGGTAAAAAGGGTAGCATTTTGAGGGATAGGAAGCTTGAAGGAGAACGAAATGTGGCCTCCACCAGTTAATCATGGAGAAAGGATGCCTCCGATGCCGAGGTTATTTGCTGTGGCTATAGACAGGGATAAAAGCAGTCAAATTGCCCTCAAATGGGCTGTTGACAACCTTCTTGTTAAAGGACAGACTGTGATTTTGATTCATGTTAAGCTGAAACAATCTGTTCATGGATTGCCTGCACCACCTTCTTTTCCTGCCCCATGTAATCCCGTATCTCTTCATTTATGTTTATAATTGTCTATTTCTTTGTGTCTTCGTGTATTCTTGAGCAACTTAAATAACTTGGACTAGAACGGCGAGAGCACAATAACATCTTGTAGGTTTGTGGTAACTCTCATGTGCAACGGATTCTTGAGGGCAAGGCATTATTCTTGATGTGTTTCGTGTTTATGCGTGGAGTTTTTCGGATTCTTGCTCTCATAGTGAGATTGAAATTGTGTAATTATAAAATTCTACTTTCTACATCACTATATTCTCTGAGGTTAAGCTTGATTTCCATGTTAACAATTTTTGAAGAGATGTTTGCTTGAAAAGGATCAAACCCCACTTTACTCAGGAAGAATTTAAAGTCTGTGTCACCATGTAGAATTTTGTTTGCTTTCCATGAAGACATGTTTGTGACAATTTTTATCCACAGATAATATATAGCATTCACTCTTTGGCGCAGGGCCTAACCAGATTTCTGATGCCAGTGATGAAATTGGAGATGATATACAGTTAAGGGACCTGTTAGTTCCTTTCCACGTCTTTTGTATGCGCAAAGATGTGGGTATTCAAGATTCCAACATATTGGCTTTTTATTTGTTTAATCGTGAGAAGAGCCTTGGAAATGCAACCATCGCGATATGAATTTTTGAACATGGAAAAAAAGAATAGCAACATACACAAGTATACAACTCTACAATTATTTTTGTAGTCTTATACATTATTGTTTTACAGATACAGTGCTTCGACGTTGTGCTAGATGACACCGATGTGGCTAGAGCAATCATCGAATTCGTGAAGCAATCAACGATTGATGTGTTGGTTCTCGGTGCTGGGAAAGGCAGCATCTTCAGGTATATTTTTCTCAATGGATGCTCGTCCTTGCATAAATACTTTTAACTGAGTTTATATTCAATACTTCAGATGGTATTTGGAATGGTTTTTCGTGTGCTCTCTATTATGTAACTGAGTAAGAACCTAAGTACCTTTTCCCAAAACAGATTTAAAGCAAAAGACATTCCGGGAAATGTACTGAAAGGGGTACCAGATTTTTGTACCGTATATGTCATTCACAAGGGGAAGATTTCATCCACACGAGCTGCTTCCCGTCCTGCTCCGTCCGTCCTCAACCCATTACGGAACAAACTAATTCAAGCCCATAGAAAACCAAATGCATCAGAGCCACCAGTGCCATCCAACAGTGATTCACGGAGTTGGTTTTTTTTTTCTTTCAAAACACTGGCCTCTACAGTTACCTTTTTTCAATTCCCACAGTAATGGATTCCATTCGGATTCATATGCAGGTTCCTTTTCAGGACACTCTAGGCCAGGATCTGGACCTCCAACACATGCCAAGCAAAACGAGGCAAACTTTATCAAGTATGTCTTAATATGTGTAGTAATGTTCTTTATTGACAAATCAGTTAGAACTTTGCAGATATTGTTGTAAATTTCTTGCTTAATTAGAAGGGAGATAAGGGTTGATATTTATGTTAAACCTAACTTTAACTGTGATTGCGGCAAAAAGGTCACCATTCGCTCATCGAAAGGCCCCCACTGGAAAAGCATATGAACTATCTCCACCAGAAATGGACATATCCTTTGTAAGTTCTGCAAGGCAGAGTGTTGATATGTTCCCTTCATATTATGAGGCCCCGGAAGGTGGTCCTACTCCTCCTCGGCTTTCAGGATTATCGGACATAGATAACTCAGGGTTCAATTCATGGCAAATTGGACGAAAGTCGGTGGACATAACAACCCCACCAGAATTATTCCTTGACTCAACTGAAAATGATAAAGCAATTGCAGTACAAACAATGGTAAGGTTTCCGAGATTAAGATTTACATGCATGTCTTATCTGTTTATCTGCATTGATTGACCCTGTCACCTTGCTAGATGCTACAGAAGTAAAAAGACTTGCATGATTTACTTACAGCTTATTCTATCTGTACTCATTTTCAAAGTCTTGTAACTTATTTCTCGCCGCTAATTAATTTATTATAATATTAGTACAAGTTCATCACTATCATTAATTATTATCGTTAATGCTGATTGTATGCTGCATGAGTTGGTTTGTTTACATCTACTATATTGAAATAGTGTTAGTATGAAGCATGGCTCAGATTTTGACAATATTCACAGGAGGAAGTTGAAGCTGAAATGAGAAGGTTAAAGCAGGAACTCAAGCAAACGATGGATATGTACAGCACAGCATGCAAGGAAGCACTCTCAGCGAAAGAGAAGGCATGGAATTTTTTTTTGTTTTCTGGACTTCAGGATTCTGTCCCAAGAGTCTATATAAATTATTTTCCATTGTAGGCAAAGGAGCTTCAGCGTTGGAAAATCGAGGAGCAGAAGAGATTAGAAGAGGTGCGATTATCAGAAGAGGCTGCATTGGCTCTTGCAAAAAAAGAGGACAAGTCTAAGGCAACCTTTGAGCATGCTGAAGCATCTCGAAGGATAGCTGAGCTGGAAGCTCAAAAGAGGATCAATGCAGAAAAGAAGGTCATAAAAGAATCAGAAGATAAGTCTCGGGTACTTAGCCGTCTGACTCAGTCAGATTCCATGTACAGAAAATACACGATCGAAGAGATTGAAGTTGCTACAGAATATTTCGCACAATCTAGAAAGATCGGAGAAGGAGGGTATGGACCAGTATACAAGTGTTATTTAGACCACACGCCTGCTGCAGTGAAGGTTCTTCGACCCGATGCTACTCATGGAAGATCACAATTTCAACAAGAGGTATGCGAATGTAAAAATATTCACATTAATGAAAGGTTAAAGGTATGGTGTATTTTGAACATTTCTAGCAAAATTAACGTAGTCATGGCGAGTTCATGCAGTTGAGTTTCAGGAGTGATTATCTTCATCTTTGGTCTTGATGTAATCTAGAAGCAATGTATTTAGAATTTATTGACATAAGTGTATTGTAATATGTATTGGGGAACAACAATTCTTCTACAGCTATGGGGGACGTCATTCGAATATGATGTTTGGGCTGCTGTTTGTTTTAAACAATTTAAATGACGATTATCATCAATTGTAGTTTTTGGTATAGTGTCAAATGCTCGGTACTACAATACAGGTTTCCTAAGTTTTCTCTCTCGCACAAAGTGATGTTGAAATAGAAAATATAGATATTGATGGTAGAAGAAATTCCTCGACTTTTAAATGATGGTGCTTTGCAGTCATCATTTGATTGTACATCCACCCGTTTTCCTACTTTCCATGTTCACAAAGCTGTCCCTAAAGAGACTTGTTTTCAATCACATAATTCGTTTCTTATTTTGACATCAGGTTGAAATTTTAAGCTGCATAAGACACCCCCACATGGTCCTACTTCTAGGAGCCTGTCCAGAATATGGTTGCTTAGTTTATGAGTACATGTCCAATGGAAGCTTAGAAGATCGTTTGTTGAGGCGTGGTAACACTCCTCCGCTATCTTGGCAGCATAGGTTTCGAATAGCTGCGGAAATTGGCACCGGCTTGCTCTTCCTCCATCAGACGAAACCAGAGCCACTGGTACATCGTGATCTCAAACCTGCCAATATTCTTCTTGACCGCAATTATGTCAGCAAAATCAGTGATGTTGGCTTGGCTAGACTTGTCCCTCCATCCACAGCTGACAGTGTTACTCAATATCGAATGACATCTACAGCTGGAACTTTCTGCTATATAGATCCAGAGTATCAGCAAACTGGTATGCTTGGCGTAAAATCTGACATATATTCCCTTGGAATCATATTCTTGCAAATTCTTACCGGCAAATCACCGATGGGTCTTACTCATCATGTTGAAAGAGCTATCGAGAGAGGTACCTTTCCTGAGATGCTGGATCCATCTGTGCCCGACTTGCCAGTTGAAGAAGCTTTGAGCTTAGCTAAATTGGCGCTTAAGTGCTCGGAACTTAGAAGAAAAGACAGGCCAGATCTTGGTAATGTCGTTCTTCCTCAATTGAACAAACTGCGAGAACTAGCGGAAGATTCCATGGCCAACTCAGCGCCATGCAGTGCAAATCCTTCACCCAGTCACAGTCAGGTTTCCATGTCTAAAGTAAGTCTGAGTTCATTATCTTGCAAATTCATCCTTTTATATCTTACAAAATAAGAATGCAAATTGGGAACCTGGTTCTTGGTATTATGTGATTTTCCTTCTTATAATTCTAAATCCATAAAATTCTGTGGCTTGGGTATTTACTTTACTATCAGTAGTTCCAGCACAAATAGTACGTGGCGATTCTTCTTCAAAAGTTCAAGAATGGTAGAGATAAACTCATATTTCATAGAAGATATGGCCATTTCATTCTGTTGCTTTTCTAAGATGGACAAATTTGTACTAGAAGACTTTGTAGGCTAAACTTCATTTCTGTGAATCCCGGCCTCTGATATGTTATCCCAATAATATTTTGCAGGAAGACTTAAGTTATCCACCATCTACACAATCAAGCATGGGGAGCTGATACATTGTCGACCGCCTGAGAAGTAGTTGGGGGTGTACAAGGAAAGAGGAACACAATTTTGACTGTTGATCATTACTTGTGTATTATGTTTGGGTTTAGTTTTTGCAATGTACTTGTGTATATTGTTCGGAATTAGTTTCATTTATTCTAGTTTTGCAAAATAGAAAATAAAAAAGCAATAGAGATTCTTGATTCGTTTTGCAGATAAATCTATAAGGCCACAAAGATTGTTAATTCGTGTTGTATATCATAACCTTCATCCACTCCTCACTTGAGCAATGAAAAACACGAGCATTACTGTCCACAAGACACGCATCTAGTCGTAAAGATCAGCCATTGCAACAATACTTTTTTGATAATCACGGTTAGTAAATTCAGGACACCGATGAATATTTGTTTTATACCATATTTGGTGGTTTGGTTGTATGTGAAAATAATTTCTTGAATACCCATCGATAAAATAAAAAAATTATTTATGTATCAAAAAAATTATATTATTATCTCAAAAAAAGTTGTATTATTTGATTTTATGTTCTAATAAGCGTAAAAAAAAAGTGGATTAAACGCGAGGATTGTCAGCCAACCTAAAGTTGGTCATATTACGTGTGTTGTGAATTTTTTAGATAAAATTTTAAGTTAAATTTATTTTTTTTAAAAAAATTAAATTCATTTCTAACATCGTATAATTAAAATAAACTAAAAATGTTTTTTATACTAATTTATCGGTTAAGTAAGATAAAAATTAAATTCATTTCTAACATCGTATAATTAAAATAAACTAAAAATGTTTTTTATACTAATTTATCGGTTAAGTAAGATAGTGTGTGTAAATAGCAAAACGGATACTTCATTTCAGGACTGAGAGTTTTCGAGAAGCAGCATACGAGGAATCTTTCCCATATCTTAGTTGGCAGTTGTCGTTATATTCTATCCTCTGTGGAGCATCGTTATATACAAGTACAAGTCAGTGAAGTTGCTCTACACCTGTTCGGAAAAATGTCCCGCCGAATTATCTTTAATTCTTTTCAAGTGTGATCGAACGTACAGAATCTAAATGTTAGCATGGGATGAGTGAAGAAGCCACTGCTGGTTCTTTAATTTGCGTTTTTGTTTAATATGTAAGGATGTTTCGTGCTTTCCCTCACAAAGTCCTGGTAAGATAACTTCAATTCGAAGATTTAAAGCTCTGTGTTTGCGTACATGATCTTCTTGAGATGATATGTTTGCTGATGCAATACACGAAAACACAAGTGAATCATCTCCAAGAACTGTGACACAAACGAAAAGATGGTAAAAGAAAGTTGATTATTTTAACTATTTGCTTTTTTACCCAATTAATATCGTCATATGTTATCAGATCACAGAAACATTTGGTTAAATACTGTGGATGTGTGTTTGCTGAGAACTGAGAAGATAGACGTCATTGTGTACATGAGTTTGATGAAAGGTCGAAAATGAATTATATTCATCATACCATCCATTATTGGAATGCTTAAGGTGAACTTATTTTCACCTGAGTCTTTGCTCCGTCTGCTTAAACGCTTCAACATATGTTCAAACCAAGTTAAACAAATCCAATCCCTCTTGATTACCAATGGTCACCTAATGATATCAGACCGATGGATTAATACTCTTCTTTACAACAATCTCATCAGAACCTACCTCAATCTTTCTCAACCACACACTTCTCTCCTTCTATTCATCCACATGCTTCAGCATCAAGCCCCTCCCAATGATCACACATTTCCTTCTGTTCTCAAAGCCACAGTTTTTCTCAAAAATTCGTCTTTTGCTTCATCAATCGGCTGCTCCTATCACGCACAATGTGTCAAAAGAGGATTATTACACAACCATTTTGTTCAAGCATCTTTTCTTTCTCTTTTCTCGGAGTTTGGAGATATGAGCAGTGCCTGTAGGATGTTTGATGAGATGCCTCGACCATGTATTGTTTCTTATAATGCAATGCTTGCTGCATTTGGGAAGAGTGGGGACATGGGACTGGCTGTTTCAATGTTCTTGAACATGCCCGAGAGAGATATATATTCATGGACAAGTGTGATCAATGCATGCATGAGAAAAGGGCGTTTTAGGGAAGCAATTGCCTTTTTTAGCAAAATGATGGTCGATGGGTACGTAATTTGTGGTCTTTTACGGCCAAATGAGGCTACCTTTGTAAGCATCCTCTCTGCTTGTGCGAATTTGGATGATGCTCGTGCATTATGTTTAGGGAAGCAAGTTCATGGATACTTGTATCGGAATACGGAGTCGAATGTTTTCCTTGGAACAGCATTGATATCCTTTTATGGGAAAACAGGCTGTTTAAATTATGCTATCAAAATTTTTGATTGGATGACTGTAAAAGAGGCATGTACATGGAATGCGATTATTTGTTCTATGGCTTCAAATGGCAGGGAAAAACAGGCCTTACGTATGTTTGAGGCAATGAAAGATTCAGAATTCTGCCCAAATGAAGTTACTTTTGTTGGGGTCCTTTCAGCCTGTGCTCGAACAAAGCTCGTGGACTTGGGTCTAGAAATGTTTCGTTCTATGACACGTGATTTCGCTATTATCCCGAATATGGAACACTATGGATGTGTGGTGGATCTTTTGGGTAGAGCCGGGCTTTTAAAGGAGGCATACGAGTTTGTGGGAAGCATGCCTTTTGAGGCTGATGCGTCTGTCTGGGGAGCACTTTTGAGTGCTTGTCGAGTTTATGGGGCTGTTGAGTTGGGAAACAAAGTAGGGAAACGAGTTCTTGAGTTGGAACCGCAGTGTTGTGGACGATATGTAGTGTTGTCAAGTATATTTGCTGGGGCTAATAGATGGGACGATGCTGCTGTGTTGAGGCAAGTAATGGTGGATGCTGGAATTCAGAAAGTTCCAGCTTTTAGTATGGGGACAAAGTAAAGTATGAATTGGCTTCTTTGGTTGCCTTTAAAATTTAATCCATTTCTTGTCACTTAATATCTAAAGACTGTAAAAGTTCTAGTAAATATTCATCACATAAACTGTGAGTAATTTTCAGTATCACGTTCTCAACTTTCCGAAATGAACTTTTTTATAACTTTTAAATCACTCTAACTTCATTAATATCGAAATTATCAATCTAAATTCTTTCATCCAAACACGATCAAATGTCTTATTGATAACTTGATTTTAATTTGACATTCATCATTTTAATATATAAATATATATACATATTTTTTTCTTAAAAACATAGAACATATTTTTTTTCAATTTGGTGCTTGTTTATTTATTTTTATATATATAAAACAAATTTTTTTCAATATGATAAAATAAATAACCAAAGTATTCCAACATACTAAAGCCAATGCTAATTTAACATCATTGCTGATGCAATCACAGCCTCACTTGTTATAAAGGAAAAGACCTAGGGTATCATCGAAAACAACTACAAGCTCATAAAAATGAAATACTTAGCAGCCTAAATTACAACTCGAACATATTGTCCTAAAACAGAACTTGCGGAAGATCTTTCCTAAAATAGTGTACAGCGTAATTTTACTGAAACAAAATGGCATCCCTCATTTACCTCTTCTCTTGCTTCTTCGGAGGCTCCCATCTGACATTTTGGCTACTTGCTTTCCATGCATAAGATCAGTCTTTTCATTTGTTGACGGCTGAATCATCTCTTCTGATAACTCTTCAGGTTGCATGCTCAAACTATTGTGAGAACCACTTGCAATACTAGCTGTTTCGGTAACAATAGGGATTTCTACACAAGCTTCGGTCAAAAGCTCACATCTACCCTCCAAATTGCCCGCCTTCAGCAACCTATCCTTGCTGGTATCGCGCCTATCCTCATTGTCTTGCTCATGGTTTTGGCTAGTAATACCTCCAGCAGACAAACTGAGTAGTAGAACCAATATTAGCTGGAAGAATGGGTGTAATGAGATAAATAGTGTGGCTTCCTTTCACTATTGGAAGAAGAGAAAGAAAGCAAGTTTTACATCACCTAGTCTGAGATAGCGAGAAACCATCGATTCCTGGTGTTCCGCCGATTTTAGTAACCTCATTTTCTGGAGGTTCATGTGAAACTGTAAAGAGATTGAGGTGAAGAGCCATATCCAACACACACACGCACACTATGTCTCAGAAACTCTGGTATACAAAATTAACCGACACCACAATGACATGCCCAATTGTGGTAAACTGTTACCAACTGATAGTTCGCAAGTGCTCAAGAACCTTGACTTTTTAAAATCGTTCTTTGACAAGAAATGGTGCTAACTGTGTTGGGTACAGGGATTAAAGACGAGAGGAAAGATGTGACTCTTCAAATCACCTAGTACAAACCCAACTATTTGTGCTATGCTATGGTTTATCATAGTCCCTACTCCCTCCACCCTGTCATTTTGCTTGTCACTGACTATCCTCATATCTTCTTTGGATTTTTCACACTCAATAAAAAGCCGCTTGTGTCTAGTCTCCACAAGATGCATGATTTAACGTCCAAATTTTGATTTCAATTAATCCCATAATAACTGAGAAGTAAAAGAAGAAAACATGACATAACAGAACCTAAGAAGTGCAAAGGAACTCCATTTAAATCACATGTAAAGTTCAGCTGATATTTCCTTTCTTATTCTCTATTCACACGTTATCAGTAACAAAAGAAATTTAACTCAAATTCGAACGCAAATAATAAAGACTGCATACCAGTATGGAGCTCCTCGGATTTGGAACTGGTAGGGCGTTGAAGTTTGAGCATAAAACTTTCACCGTCAATTTGAACAACTTTTGAATCCTTTAAGAAAAAATAAACTTGAAGCTCTAAAACACTAACAAGTGCAGCGTAAAATTTTCAGTTCTAGAACTGAATTCAGTTCCAGTTTTTAGTTCTACATAACTATATATTAATCAACAGATTATAGAAAACTCTCACTCATCAGCTACCTCATTATTTCCTGAAGAAAGATTAGCTGGCTTGGATGACAGTGCTTTACTTGCCTTAACATCTTGCCTTGACTCCAAAACTGACCAAAAATCAATATCTTTTCAATGCATGTTTCTATTAATTACACTTGTTTGACATAGAAATAAAATCAACATTATTTTCAGATAAACATAGCTCGCCAGCGACTATGTGACTAACCGAACATTCAGACAAGAAACAAACCAACCTGCAAGGGCATGATCAGAACTCACTCCAGCATCCATCAACACACCTATTTGGTGATTTTTCCTAAAAGGATCTGGCTCAATAGCTTTCTTTCCCATGCCCTCCTGCCTACTTGTCGCAATAGCAAACAATGATGGATCAAATCTGGAAGACGGACTGCGAAGCATATCTTCAGTTGCTTTTGCACGCACTCTCCGTAATTCTTCCTGGATATTCCATGATCCAGATGCGACAGAATTCCGTTTCTGCAACATTTTGATAAACACTATAACAAAGGTGAATAAATAGGATGACCTGAAACAAGTGCAAGCAAAGAAAATACAAGGACAGAAAGAAAAAGTTCATCCATGACTAAAATAATTTGATCATTGAAGGACAGAAAACAGATGATGAGATTAATAAATTTGTTATAGACAGCAACATTTTTGCAAACAATTTTATTTGTCAGCTAACTATGTGCCTTGATAAATCACAGATGTGATGGCAACAAAAAATCCTGAAATTTGGACAAAGGTCAGACTCAATAGACCCTTCAGCTTGAGTTTGAAAATACATTGACACAAATCTTCTGCTTAATAATCAAATTGTTAATAAACCACACCATCCACGAAGTTTAGAAGCAGGAGATATACTGACACAGGTAGCATCTATAGCTCCAGTCCCAAAACAATTCAGAGTTTTGAAATGAAAAGAGAGTTGAAGGTTCAGTTTACAGCAATCCACAAGGAGACTCACTTTCTGGATGCAGGAACAGAGATGTAAAGGAGAAATAATCAGGCATGCACCTTTGATGAAGACAAAGAGTCATGGCCAACTGAATATGATGTTCCTTCCTTGATCAACTCAGTTCTTGCTGTCAAAGGCGTGCTTAACTCAATTTTCTTCGTGGGAGACGCCCAAGGTGGCCTGTCTCTCATATAGGATCTGGCCAGATCAAGAGGAGAACCGACTGCACCATTGACCTGGATTAACATAATCAAATCGTGAGATGACATTATCCGAATATCCAGATTTCTTTGTAAAGCCAAGGAACAAATCTCAAACTCAAAAGGGCACAAAAGTGACATCTTTGAAATAAAAAATGATAAAGAAAATCTGTCCGGGTATAAAATAGGTACCAGGATATAGAAAGTTGAGGAAAAAAGATAAATAGTCCAAATATTACTGGTAAACGAAAGATCAACCAGAATGTGGTATGAACCAAATATCACAAAAAGGTTATCATCACAAAAAGGTTATCACTAACATGTTCAGTCCCAGAAGCATTGAGATCACACGTCCCTTCATCTGCATTTTCCACTGAACTTGGCCCCATTTTCTTCTCTTGAAACCATTTTTTTGCTTCCAAAAGAGCTTCATTATATGTATCTCCAACTTCTGTAAATGAAAATAACAAATATATCAAAGAATGAGAAGAATGCATCCCAGGATGAATATATGATTTATTGTAAGGAAAGAACCAAAATAACCATTGTCGGTCATTTTCCCGGGAGCGGCAGCAAATCTTTTCTCTGCTTCCATTGACCAATCAATAACTCGTGACTTAAGAAGTTCAGTCAACCTATCACATTCTTCTCTGGTAAAAGATGAAAATAACAGTAAGCAAAAACAACTCTGTCCATAGTACAGCCAATCAGATTATTGTGAACATTTGAGCACTTAAATCATTAGCGCATGCCCAACGGATATCGCTTGCAAGGTTTAAGTACAGCATGAAAGGTCCTGGTAACTAGTCATAGAGTTCTACCAGCACAAGTAACATCATCTCATCTCTTTAAAACAGATATCTGAAACCATCAAACTACATGTATGTAAGATAATTATTCATTCTTTAGATAAACAAACTATCAAGTTCAAAACCTGAGATGCATTATCTTGGAACTAAGTTTTGTGGAAGTAAAAAAGACACAGAAGAAAGTAAAAGATGCTAAAAGTTTCAAAGTTTAAGTCCCATGGACAGATGAATTCAAAGAACAACCACTTAATTTAAATAATTTGCAAATACCTGACCTGACACTTTCATCTTAGCAACTACCACAATGGAAAAAATAAACAATGTTATAAAAGAAAAAACAATAATAACAAACTAGAACCAGAAAGGTTCAAGCCAGGTACAAATACCTCAAAGTTCTTGTGATTACCTTGAAAAAGTCTCCTGCATTATAAGTTGTTCAATTTTCCGTTTTGTTTCAATCCTCTGCAATAAAATACCAAGAAAACATCAGTCGAAAATGATAGAGGACATCTTTGTAGAGGGAATTTCATTCACAAAAATTTAAATGAATGGCAGTACAGATGCTGTTTTCTGGTTATGAAAACATTTCAAACTCGAGATACAGATCTCAGAGATCATGCATCAAGAAAGCATTACATGATATGAGACTCCAAAACAATCTAAATGAAACTAATTTATTCTACTGAAATTTGGTTTCAGATATGAGTTAACTGACTGCCTGATAAAAAACTGGGAAAATCACGTAATCATCTGATGTGCTCGGATTCTTATTCCGTGACAAGGTTAGTATCAATGAAAAGGGTTTGACAAAGGATCAAGAAGATAAAAGGTAAAGCAAAATATAAATTCCTTGAAGGTAGGAATCTTTTTCCTATCTTCAGATGTGGGGAATCATCCTTCTAAAAATTCCATTTAATTTCACCCCTTCTTACAAAAAAACTACACAAACTATGAATGACGTCAACCACAGAGAATGGTAAAATCTGTCAAATTCCTCAAATAACTGAGTATTTCACTTCTGGAAGAACATTTTTCTTTGTTCTTGTAGAAAATGATGCATGGCGCACGTAAATAGAAACATGACACCTAGTCCAAAAATGGGGGATCCACCAATGCAAATCTTAACATTAATATGGTGCAAAAGTTGTATTATAAGAGTGAGGTTACCTCGTGCAAGGCATTAACTCCATCGTAAGCATCTTTGTCACTGTCAAGATCGTCTTTTGCCAAACGAAAAGAAAGGGGAGAAAATAAGTTACAAAAACACGAGTTAATCAAACGATGTATATGAAAGAGTATGGGAGAGGAAATAAAAAGTGATCAACAGAACTAATAAATTAAACCACAAGTACACATTTGTCAAAATTATCACTAATAGAAACTCTGCAAAAGCAAGCTTGAGTCATCTCAAGAAAAAAATGCAAGCTTGAGGGTTTCATGGTGTTATATGCTCATGACATAAATTTGAATGATGCACCCAAAGTCATAAAACTACAAAATACATCTTATATAAAGTCGAAACTTGTAAAAGAATCATTGCCTGCTTTATCTTATAGAGTGACGATGTGCAATCTAAAGGATAACCATCCAATGAAGCGCTCATGATAATAATCCAAAATATATCCATAAACTAAATCTTTCTCCCAATGACTCCTTTTTCCATGACTTATGTAGCATCGCATCTACTTTAGCTAACGGAAACACACAAAATCTAAAGCAGGAGACCGCGACCGGTAAAGAGGATCAAGAATATTGGAAACCAACATTCACGCGCATTTGGTAGAAATTATATCATGAATACGCGTATATTTGAACACGACAAAACAATCGAAACCAAGAGGCGCGGAAAGGAAAATAATTAAAAAAACCGAACGGAAGTGAATGCGCACCAGCGCCAGAGTCCTCGTCTTCATCTTCTTCCGAAGAAGAAGACTCGGAGTATAAAACACTCGCTAGTATTTTTCCAGCGCCAGAAGCTATGGCGCGGGCGGATGGTAAAACTCTGCCAGAAAACCAATCAGGACTTTTATCAGCCGGAGGCTGCGACCGCTGGCGGTCATATGGAGTGGTAGCGAGACGCTGTTTCCTCCTATTGGCAACAATTTTTCCGCCGGCACCGGATCGAGAATCTGCCATTTGGAGGAAAATGGGAACTTGATTGGTATTCGTTTATTTCAGGTTCCGAGTGAACTTCACTTATTACGGGGTTAGTTATGCTTTCTGGTCTTTTTTTATTTTTTAAAAAACTTATTTTATATACATTGAATTTGATGTAATAATATACTTATTTATTGAAAAAAAAAAGTTTTTGGAAAATGTTTCCAACTTCGTACTTTGTTTTATTTTTTTCTTTCTTTTGTTTTTTTGCAAGTGTACTTTGTATTTTTAATAATTGTAAAATGGGGCTCCATTTTTTTAGACATAATAAATTGAGTTTTGTTTTTATTTAACTAGATGTATAAAAAAATATAAACGTGAATGTATGATAAATTTTATGTTTGGTAAGTTTTTGTGACTGGATAATTTCTTCCCGCATCTAATTTTGTATTGAAAATAATATCACTATGTAAAAGAGATATTTTGGGGAATATTATTTGATGCATTTGAAAGACCAAAAATAGTTATAATAAAAGCTTGTTACTATTTTTTTTTTAAAAAAAATTATAGATTAAACACCATAATGTTATTTTAAAGGGTAGTATTTAAATTATCGGAGTTTAATAACATAATATTATTATTATAATTTGAGTATTATATCAAATGATATAAATATTTTGATATAATAATTTTTTTTATAATAATATTTAAAATTTAAACATATTCATTATATTATATCAATTCCACCAAAACTCCAACCACCACTATCTCGAAGCAATAGAGCAAGAGACCAACCCCGGAGATACTTACGTTCGATGATCTTTCATCTCTCTCAACAACACAAAATACTCGCGTCTCACCAAATCCTACACTTCGGCCATCCACATTTTCGAGCAAAACCGCTACCATGCAGAAGACCGTTGCTGCCCGAAAATTGGGTTCCCCGTATACTAGACCTGTGAATAGCGTAAAGAAGAGATTCATATATGTGAAGAAGCAAGATATCAGAGCTTGTGCTGCAACGACAAAGGAACAATTCGGGAGCCCGCCTGAGAAAGTTGAGGTTTCAAATTCATATGACGTCGCACAACCTGAAAAATATCCGAGTTCAAGAATCATCCATCAATATAATGAAGCATAAGAAGAGGCCATTCAAGTTGGGAGCAGTAACGAAAACAAGGCTGATGTTTTGGTGCAGGTGGATCCGGACCTGTTCAGTAACGCGAATACCAAAGCAGAGAAGGATAAAGATGTAGATCTTACGAATGATAAACAAGATATAACTCTCGCTGTCAAGACTGAAGTTAGAGAAGACATATCACAGGTGCCAGAAACCGTCAACATTGTCAACAACATTAATTAAGAATTTTCAGACACGCACAATATAAATGTAGTTAACAGCAGTAAAACTCTTGAACATGTTGCGGCTTACCCCACTTCAGGAGTTGGAGAGATGAACAAAGAACCAGCAAAAACAGTAGTGTCTGATAAGAAGGAAGAAGTGGGAGGAACTGAAAGTGAAGTTCATGAGACGAAGGAAATAGAAGCTCAAGAAGCGGGTCGGCAACCAGAGAACGTGGCAGCAAAACACGAGTTCCGAAAGCGAAGAAGGAATCGGTAGTTTCCAACGACGTGAACGAGGAGACAGCAAGCAAGCTTCAGGAGCAGAGGAAAAAAAAGGTGAATGCTCTTACTGGGGCATTTGAAAGTTGAAACTGTCATATCCTTACAGGAACAGAAGTGAATTCGACGGTGCTTTGACCCAATTTCCTCTCTTTTATTTTGGTTTTCTCAATTTTCCAGATAAAAATATCAGTTTTAGACACTTCACCGGTAGACTTGCCACTCTAAACGAATTAACCAATTTTCAAAATTATTTATTTATTTTTGAAAATGATTAAAAAAACGACAACAAAAAAAGAGCGAGATGGATTCTGTGCCAAAATGTAGTATTGGTGTAAAAGCGAAATTATTTAAAAAGTCAGCAGCACGCGTACGTTGTCTCCCACAGAAACGTCAACGCGCATCAACACCACAATAGATTGCCAGAATCTTCAACACGGAATTCCGTCTGAAAATCTGAAAATCCGAAAGAAATCGAACCACTAGCTTGTTCCAGAAGCACCGCCCCCTTTTTTTTTAATACAAACCCATCGAAATTCTCGCCAGAAAACCCACTATTCCGTTAAATTAGTTTTATCGCCCATTCAACTAAAAAACCCCATTCTTTTTTGTTTTTGTGGCTGGTCAGAAATCTCGATCGAGCACTTGCTTAAAGGGGAAAACATGTGCTTCGTTTTTGTTTGCGACGAGGACGAGAGGGTGGTAGGCAGGCAGGCGGCGCCAGGGGTTTGCCCGTACTGCGGCGGCATGGTGCAAGCTATGGACGTTCAGAGCCAGTGGCGATTGTGCTTCGTGCCGCTTTATTTCAGGACCAAGCGCAGATTCTACTGCTCCATTTGCTCCAGGCGATTGGTCACCCTATGAATATCGATACTACTTGTGTTTGTATATAAATTATTTGCTCGATCTCGATACTTGTTTGACATATTGAATCAGAAATTGGAATATTCAGGCTTTCATTTTTGGTGTATTTGTATGTCCAACGTTTTCTGATCATACCCGTGTTGGAAAATTAGTTGATTCAATGTCTGATCATGAAGAGTGGGCTGTACCTCCTAACCCTGTATTAATTTAATGTTGGATTTGTGCTAATGGAAAAATAATCTTTCTTCAAAAACATAAAAAAAATTAATAATTAATATGTGTGATGTATCCCAATCCAACAAATTGTTCATCCATTATGTTCTAATGAATAGATATCTTAGATTGCATGATCTAGCTGAGTTGGTCGTACCAGTTATAAAAAAAAACTTGCAATTTTGTCCTCAAAATATACTAGATCGCTTCTTTATAAGCATTTCAACTCTACTCCTTTTCTCTCGCTGAATTTTTTGTGTTGATGCGCATATCATGACATGTTTTAGGTTTATTTTCTCTTACATCAAGGCACCGAGGTGGTGATGAATGCTTTCTTTAAGTGTATCCTTTATTGAATCATAAGAACGAGATACAAATAAAAGCTTATAGCATCTCCCACAGTTTGCATTTAAGAACAAAATTGCCATCAATTGATGTTAAAGCAGTAAAAATGGCACTTGAATGGATGTCATTTACAAAGTTTAATCTTCTTGAAAAATGAGGAAACACATGATTTAGGGTAGGGTTTTGTTGCAAGACATGTCGGAATGTTCTCGGGATGCTCCATCCACAACTTATGAGCGACACCACCGGCTTCTAGCTTCTCTGATAAATTTCGAATTTGTGTTTCGCCCTTCACCTCGAGAGTTACCTTCATCATAGCAACCAAAGTTGTCAGCATATTCCCAAGCCATATCGTATAAACTGACTTCTACGGTCCCCCTCACCTTGACATACAGAGATAGATAACTGGCTTCTATGGTAGACACACACCATATATTGCTTTTCTTATGTCACTATGTGAATTAAAAAGAATATAGCCCTTGGCTACAACCACAGATAATTATACATGACGAAAAAAAGTAAAACAAAAGCAATCCAACACAAAAATTTGAGGCAGTTGGCTATTAAGACATGCCGACTAAACAAAGAACGAGACCAAGAAGACAATTTTAAATCCTCCCATGTTCTCAATCAACTCCAGCAATGACCGGAGGTCAGTATGACAGTATTGACACATCAATACAGGTATACAAGGTGGTTACTCGAGCTCATGAAGCTTGCAATAGCTTAATTACACTTCATTTGGTGGAAGGAGACATTAAGGGACATCTATGTTTGCTCCCTTGCACCATCTTTTATGATTGTTAGACTCGAAGGGATGTGTGTTTAATTCTAGCAAGGGAAAACAATAAGAAACTCACTTTATTAAGCAGATTTTTTTCCTTGAAGCGTTTATTTCAACACAAAGTAGAAGCAGCTTTCCATTTGTGTATGATAAACAATAAAGTTTTACCTTTTTTTTTTGGGAGATAAGCTGTTGCTCAAGGACTATGAGTTATTTGTGTTTCTTAATTTAAGCTATTTTTATCAAGTTAACAACTGCAGCCACAACAAACTTGGATATTTGTCATCTAAAGATAACTTTTTGCTGTTTACCAAAAATGTGTAATTAAAAGAATTACAGTTACATATACACTTCAAACTACATCCATGAATTACAGATAAATAAATAAAGGCTCCAAAAACTTGTCTTTCTTAGCAATTCAACATCAGAACTTAATGAATCCAGCGATAATGTGAATATACGGAATTCGTAAGAAGATGTATTAAAGCTTGGGTGACCAAAAAATAAACAGGCAAAAAAAAAACAAGCACGGATAGAATTTGCTAACCTTGTGCATCGAATCAATGTTGAGAGGGGAACAGTATAGAAGAGTATCCGGATCATCTTTATGAGCCCAGATAGCGGCGACGGAGGCGTGGCAGCCCTGAGTTACAATACTCCCCAGCGGCCAACTGTCGATTAGGTCCCTCCGTAGCACCACGTACTGAACAACCGTCTCCGCCGCCGAGCTCCCTGAATCTTCACCATTGTTGTTGGAGTCTGCTGCTACTTTCGTGGTGGTTGACGATTCCATTCGCGCTGAGGGGCGTAGGAAGATGGAGGTACCTGGCGTGACCCTAGCGGGTCGGATCCTAAAACTGAGGGTGAATGGGGGCAAGAGCACGGAACTCATCTGACATTATTAACAATGAAGGTCCATTAGCAATTTCAATCGTTTTTTTTATAGCAGTAAATATTTATTTATAAATTAAATTCAGGAATTTTATTCCAAAAGTAATTTTTTTTCCTAACTAAAATAAAGCAATGAAGAAATAACAGTGTTAAATTGTTCGTTGAAAATGCAGTAATTATATAAATGACAAAAATTTGTGTGAGACGATCTCACGGGTCGTATTTTGTGAGACATATATCTTATTTGGGTCATCAATGAAAAATTATTACTTTTTATGCTAAGAGTATTACTTTTTATTGTGAATATCGGTAGGATTGACCCGTCTCACAAATAAAGATTCGTGAAACCATCTCACAAGATACCTACTCTATATAAATTTATTTTTTAAGCAAACAAATATCACATAATTTATTTCTAAATTTTCTATTTCCCCCTCATTTAAATATTATCCGTAACGTACAAATTTAATTTCACATATTATCTCATTTAATTTCATATATTATCTTATTCATGTATTTATTTTGATCTGTCTATATAACTGATTATTTAAATCTTATGATAAAAATTTATTTTAAAAATATAATAAACATTTATGTGCAACATACTTTAACTAGTCACAGGAAAAAATATGCCGTTACTTGCTTTTTGAGCTTAAAAAATATATACAACCAGAAGCCAAAGTTATCGTTATTCCAAAATTTTGAATATTTTTTTGCGTCTATAGAGAATTTTTTTTTTAAAAAAAAGAATAAAAGTTCTTTAGAATGTGTCCATTCAGAGATTAATGAAATGCATATATAATAAAAAATATGTTATCGAAATCAAAGTTCAATTAAAAAAATAGCGAATTTATTTATAATATGCAAAAGAAATTCCATTAATTATTTTTTTTGAGATTGCAAACACTCCGTTAACAACATACATCACATATACATTAAGGATCCTTTGAAAAAGTAAACAAATGAGAATGAAATGGTGGGATCTACAAGAAAAATAATTATAGTTCGAAGTTCTAAGATGACAAACTCCAAATTTTTTTCAATCTACTGCTATTCAAGAATCTGCAACTCTTTTATTTCTATGTAAGAAGAGGCAATTTCCATCTTCTATATGTGCACCACACCTAATCATGCGGCACTTTATAATTCAAAGTTCTAAGATCATGGGGCTACGTTGTATGACCGTCATTCTTGATCAGCCCTACGCCCAAGAAGTTACAGCATGAGCTACAAAAAGAATAACATTGAATAAAACGGTTTGTTCGTGAAATGAAGCAAGTAAGCCCAGAAAAAGGAAATAATCTTCTTGTGCGTGCATATGTTTATGTATTTATCATTAAAGTGTTACCTTAAGGAAGTTTTTAAAAAGATTTAGAGATGAATTTCAAGATGGAAATCACCTACCTAATCAAACGAGCTGAAAATATGACAGCCAATATACCCTTGCTCATCATATGCTCTGGTATATCCAGTTCTTTTATGCTTATTAGCTTTCCTTCTACAAAGTTCACAAAGTATTTCGATTTTCCATTGCAGAGATTCAATGGTCCCCTACTACAAAACAAGAAATTGTTTGGTCGTTACATGAAACAATCAAGACTCTTCTCTTACAAACTTAAATTTGTTTATCATCCTAAAATTAAATTGTGTTCTATTTCTCTGGGGCACGACCCACTACCTAGTAAAGTTCAACAATTGAAAAAATATTACTAAGAAAATCCCAACTTTTCTTCAGAAAAAAGATAAAAAAAAATCTCCATGAGAAGAGTTGCAAAAGCTACAAAACATCCCAATGAAAAGAGTTTCAAACCTATAAAGACCACCACCGATCTTAATGATCAGCAACCAAGAAAATTGTACATCCATCGAAACGATAACTTTGAATAAAAAAAAAAAGCATAACTCCTAGACAGAATTTGCTCTCAAAAGACTGATGCAAACCACTATATTATGCTCACTAGAATTGTGCAGGTCACGAAAGGCCGGAGCGGCAGGTATTTATTGCATCATTTGCATGACAGATGGTGAATTCTTCGCATGCATTCAATAGATTAGCGACACATAGCTTAGCAATGCGTCATTTGGAGATAATGTGTGTTACAAATTTAGAAAAAATGGCAGTGCCATCTTTTTACATATAAAGCATAGATGGCCAAAAAACCATCTATTTGGTACATAGTGTAGGTAAGTATAAAGCCATCCATCATGTAAAGAATACAAAATGATGCAAAAATGCTTTCATTAATGAAGAGAAAAAGGGTCCACCAACAACTAGTTTTATCGTCTATATTTTCCCCATTAACTACCAGACCTCAATATTTCTTCCATTTTCCTATCATATACCCCCACTGATAGAGCTGTTGGTTTACAAGGACACAAGTGTTGAAGTCACACCAAACACGTGAATTGGACCTTCAAAAAACATAAGCTTCAACACACAAATAAATACTTTATCATTTATCGTCCTTAATAATAACCTGTCACTTTAATGGAAAAATGTGGAGAAAAGCAGAAGTACAGCATTAACTTCTAATTTTGCTGATATATCAGATGTAATAAACATGTCAAATCATTTGGGACTTGCAAAATTCCCTTTTGTTACTAGAATCGACTATAGTATGCGGATGTGGTTACATACTTGATTTCATGGATATTCATCAACCATTCATGGCTCATAAAGTTGTCAAAGAAAATCATAGGGTAAAAAGCAGTGCCGTAACAAAATATTAACAAACATCACAGTTCAAGAAATGACCGACAGCATAGAACAATCAAGTTTTCATGCCTTATATGGTATTTCTTTTCCTGCAATTCGACAAATGAGTGGATACATGAAATCGGAATAAAGTTTAACTCGCATTGGCCTTTAGTGATCCGTCTAGTTAACAAAACCAAACTACAAAACAACTATTACGATTGCCCGTTTCGAATCAGTACAATGGTGAGTTCACGAGGAAAGGGTAAATTAAAATTACTACACTATAATGTCTCATAATTTGTTATGGGGCTAATTTGAAGCATGCAACATGATCAACATTTCTCTATCAAATGATATCACGCAAAAACAAAGAGCACAGAGCCCCATCTCGATCTCACTGACTCCTGGTGTCCACTAGTGCATGGCTGAGTCTTTGATTTCGTTTTTGAGGTCAAAATTTTATGTTATTCAGAGCCCAATTCTTGTAGATCTACAGATCTTTTTAATCCAAATGTCAACGAACTGCATTTCCAAGGGTATTCCAAGTGTAAAATTAAACTCTAAACAACACAAAATTATTAAAATAAACTGGAAGAGGAACAGTCTTCCTTGACTACAGGAGCACGGTGGCCGTCGCCAGTTGTGGCGAGATGACTTGCTTAACTCGTGAAAGTCTTTCACTTTGTATAACAAGGATGAATATTTGTGAGAAAATAGTATAAAAATTTTGGATAATTTTCACACATAAAAATAATTTAATAATTATTATTCTCACAAATCAATTAATGAGCTCGGTTGCATGCCTATATAAATACAGATTTTCATCTCGTGTTTTATCGTTTAATTATGAATTATATTAAGTTACAAACATGCCTCTTGAATAATTTCCGTACAATGAACAAACTTGAAAAATCCGAAGGAATTGCCTTATGTGAAGCACTGATATGGATAAAGAACCAAGAGTTGTACCATGTTATTTTCGAAGTCGATGCGAAAAAATATTCTTATTTAGATCTTATCATTGGTGCATGCAAAAAATTATTATGGGAGAATACGGATTATACATTGGCCTTTGTCAAACGTCAAACTAACGCTCCAATACATGATTTAGCTAGGCATTGTTATTGCCAAGATATGGATTTGTTGGAAAGA
Organism: Primulina huaijiensis; assembly: GCF_012295235.1. Classification (NCBI taxonomy): domain Eukaryota; kingdom Viridiplantae; phylum Streptophyta; class Magnoliopsida; order Lamiales; family Gesneriaceae; genus Primulina; species Primulina huaijiensis. The sequence goes on from NC_133321.1 coordinate 19,510,761, forward strand.
ATATCAATGCAGATTTTATGTAATTAGATTGATTGTAATCCCTAACTTTAAGGGATTTTATTGTAGTTTTAATTTATTCTTGATTAGCATAGTTTCCTTATCTTTAAGGGGGGTATTCTTGTATATAAACAAGTGTATGTTCATTGAACTACACATGTGAAATATATATAGATTCTTCTTTGTTAATTCACATGGTATCAGAGCCGGTGGACCGATCTTGAAAATCATCCGATCCGATTTCTGAATTATGACGGACGTCAATGGAAAAAATTCCAAAACCGATGCCCACGCCACTGAGCATTCAGCCATCGTTTCAATGGGTGATTTGCAAAATATTCACACTGCATATCGACTGATGGAAAAAATTATCTGAAGTGGTCACAGCTCGTTCGAACAACATTGAAGTGTGCACAAAATCAATCATGTTGCTGAGTAGTTCATGGGAGGTGATCAGTTTAAGAGTAGTAACCGCTTCTCTTTTCATCTTTTCAACTGTTGCAAAATGGACAGTATGTTGTCAAGCATGACATCAGTCGCAATCGGCAGTTCAGGGGAGAATTCTTCAGTGATAGCTGGGGCTTTCCCTTTTCCTTTCCTGCTGACATTGACAACTACTAACGCTCCAGGGCCAGCATCTTGGTCCACATCTTCAGCTACCTCATTGACGGCTTCTTCTTCGACTGAGAGACTCTGAGGTTGATCTTGATAAACAGTAGATACAATCAGTTTCTCAATAATCTTCTTTCCGGCAGAAATTAATTGTTTCGAAGCTTCAGAGATGAAAAACATCTCAGAAACCACCAAGGTAGAGGGGATAAGTTCAGTTGAAACTAATGGTTCCTGGACTGTTGGTCTGGCTTCTTCAGTATTCAATTGTTGAGTTCCAGCTGGCTCAGTTACTGCCTCAGAAACTTGTTTAGGAACGAAGTCTTTAGATGCCCGCTCTTCTCTGAACTCCTTCTAAGTGTATTCAGTAACTGACTGTAGTAGCTCAACCACGTTGGCGACAGATAACTCTTCATCTATATACGTGGTTAGTTGAGCTGCCTGATCAGAAACTGGTAGAACTATTAGTGCGGTGAAGGTGGAAGGTTGAGCTTCTTCAGAGGATGGTTGAAGAACCGTCTCTAGAGCCTTATCAGAAGTCTGTTCCAAAGATGATTCAGTTGGAACTGGTCCATATGAAATCTGAGCAGCAGCTTCAGCTTGTCTGAACTTCTCAACTGGTGTTGGACTGCTGGTCTCCAGTGGAACATGCAGCTCTGTCCCATCTCCCAATTCTTGACTTTCAGCTGGAGAGTGATGAGGTCAGAGTCCAGTTGTTGGNTTACGGCATTCACACAAGGCTTGAGGGAGGGTGAATTTTTCAAGTCGTTGACCAAAGAAGTGCCCGGGGATTTCGAGGACTTATTATCCCGGACAGAAAAATACATCAACATGGAGGAAGCCCAGAAGCAGAAGAGGGAAGCCGTAAGGAAAGAAAGAGTAGACCGGGTAGCTAGGCCCGAGGAGAAAGGACAGAGAAGGAATAATCCAGGACACTTCTCTCACCACGTGCCTCTTAAGATTGCCCGGGACAGAGAGGTCCAGGAATGCAGCAGGGATCTGGCCCCGGACCATCAATTATCCCGGACTGAGAAAAGAGGATTTTGTACTCTCCGTAAGGTGTGCTATCACAACACCGAGGATTGCAAAACATTGAAGGGAAACTATTCCTTCCCTTCCGCCCCGGAGCAAAGTCAAGCCAATAAAAGGCCGAGATTGCCATGGACATCTCCACAGCCAGGGTCCAACGCTCGGGGAGGAAGTATGAGGAGGATACCGAGAGGAGAGCCTGGGAGGAGAAGAGAGCCCGAGCTTGAGACAAAAAAGAATTCACCCCCTGCTACGGGGTTGATAAAAATGATATCAGGAGGCTCTACTGATGGAGACTCCAACCGGGCGAGGAAGTCGAGGAGTAGGAGGGAATGTATAGAGGTAGATGGAATGAGAAGGAGCGAGGCAGTAATCAGTTTTGGCCCAGAAGATTTAAAGGGGGTGAATCTACCCCTCAATGATGCTCTGGTTATCCAAGTCCGGGTGGCAAATTATGACATTTTGAGAGTCTTTGTTGACTCAGGCAGCTCTGTAAATGTAATTTTTAACGATGCCTTTGTGCAGATGGATTTGCAGGGTTACCATTTGGAAGCCGTGGAAACTGCCCTCTTTGGCTTTGCTGGTCATGTGGTCTACCCGGAAGGGAAAATTGTCCTACCATTAACCCTGGGCTCCCAAAATCTCAAGAAAACGGTGATGACTACTTTTACTGTGGTAGACTCCCTTTCATCATATAACATCATATTAGGGAGGCCGGCCATGAATGAGCTAAGGGCTGTGGCATCTACCTACCACCAAAAGATAAAGTTTCCGGTGGGAGCTCGGGTAGGAGAAGTCCGGGGAGATCAGCCTTTTTCCCGAAAATGCTATGTGGAAGCAGTCCGGGCGGACCAGAGCAAATCCAAGAGGGAAGGGAAGAGAGCTAGAATGGATGAAGTAGGAGGAAGAGTGGTGGAGAAAGGAGAGGTGCATTTTGTCGCAGAGGAGAAGCAGGAAATGGTAGAAGTCGGACCAGGCCAGCAAATCCGAGTGGCTCGGGACCTCAGTGCATCCACCCGAGTTAGTCTGATTGATCGTTTAAAAGCTAATATTCATGTGTTTGCCTGGTCCCAACAGGAGTTGACGGGGATCTCTCCCCTGATATCGGAGCACCAACTGAATATCCTCCCTGGATCTCACCCGATAAAGCAAAAAAAGAGACACTTTGGTCCTGAAAAGGACAAAGTTATTGATGAGCAAGTAAAAGAGCTTTTGAAAGCCGGCCACATTCGGGAAATTCAATTCCCTACATGGCTCTCGAATGTGGTATTAGTACCCAAATCTACCGGAAAGTGGCGCATGTGTGTAGACTTCCGCGATCTCAATAAGGCGTGTCCCAAGGATCATTATCATCTGCCCCGTATTGATCAATTGGTGGATTCCACATCGGGCTTCGTATTACTGAGTTTCATGGACGCATACCAGGGGTATCATCAAATCCCCCAGGCCAAGAGTGATCAGGATCAAGCTAGCTTCATCACCTCGGGAGGTACATTTTGTTATATTGTAATGCCTTTCGGGTTAAAGAATGCAGGAGCTACTTACCAGCGTTTGATGAACAAAGTCTTCGAGAAGCAACTGGGACGAAACGTGGAAGTCTATGTGGATGATATCCTGGGCAAGACCCGGGAGGTTGCCAGCTTTATTGATGATCTAGAAGAAACCTTTGCCACCCTCGTACATTACGGAATCAAGCTTAACCCAGCCAAGTGCATTTTTTGCGTAAAGAGTGGCAAATTCTTGGGATTCATAGTGACAGATCGGGGAATTGAGGTGAATCAGGAGAAAGTCAAATCCGTGCTGTGCATGCCATCTCCTCGATCTGTCAAAGACGTACAGAAGCTGACCGGGAGGATTGCTTCCCTCTCTCGATTTATTTCCCGATCAGCACATAGGAGCTATCCTTTCTTTCAAGTATTGAGGAAGGCACGGCAATTCGGATGGGATGACAAATGTGAACAGGCCTTCCAGGACTTGAAGATCCATCTTGCAGAGCTCCCTGTGTTGGTAAAACCAGAGCCCGGGGAAAAATTATTTGTTTATCTATCCACCACAGAGTATGCTGTCAGCTCGGTTCTAATAAAAGAAGAAGGCTCCGATCAAAAGCCTGTTTATTATGTCAGCCATGCTCTGAGAGGACCCGAGCTCCGGTACAGTGAAGTGGAGAAGATTGCTCTGGCCTTGATCATGACTGCCCGGAAGCTAAAGCCTTACTTCCTGTCACATCGAATAATTGTCTTGACTAATAGTCCTTTAGGCAGGATCATGACTCATTCTGAAGTATCTGGGCGAATGATCAAATGGGCAGTGGAATTAGGAGAGTATGATATCGAATACAAACCCCGGGTGGCCATTAAAGCACAAGCCTTATCAGACTTTTTGTCCGAGATGGTACAACCCGATGAAGATGAAGTATGGAGGGTGTTTGTGGATGGGGCGTCTAGCCTTGCAGGGTGTGGAGTAGGTGTTGTAGTAATATCTCCTCCAGGAGAGAAGATTAAGTTGGCTTTAAGAATTGATTCCCGGGTTACTAACAATGAAGCTGAGTATGAAGCTGTCCTTGCTGGAATCCGAGCTGCTCAAGAGATTGGAGCTTCCCGTGTTATTTTGTATTCTGATTCACAATTAATCACTCAGCAGATAAAGGGTGCTTATGAAGCTAAAGATGACAGGATGCTCAAATATTTACAGCTCATAAAAACCCAGGCAGCAATCTTTGTGGATTGGAGTATCGAACAAATACCCCGGGAGGAGAATGGAGAGGCAGACGCTCTAGCAAAAATGGCTGCTTCATTATCAGAAGTCAACACCCGGGAAATTTTGCATGTTTCCCGTTTGGTCCTGTCCACCGAGGAAGAAATATTACCAGTACCCGAGGACTCCTGGATGACGCCATTGATCAAATTCATTACAACAAATGAATTACCTGAAGACAGGACTCGGGCTCAAAAAATCAAGAGACAAGCTCCCAGGTTTGTTCTCTTAAATAAAATCTTATACAGAAGATCATTCCAGGGACCTTTGCTAAAATGCTTATCTGAAGGAGAAGTGGATTATGTCCTCCGAGAAATACATGAGGGATGTTGTGATGAACATCTCGGAGGAATGGCTTTGGCCCGGAAGACAATGCTTGCCGGGTTCTGGTGGCCAACTCTTAGCCAAAATTCTGCTCAAGTGGTCCAGGCTTGTGAGAGATGTCAACATCACTCAAACTTCCAGCACAGTCCGGCCACTCCCATGAAGCCTATCTGGGCATCTTGCCCCTTTGATCAATGGGGCATGGATATCGTTGGCCCTTTCCCAACTGCCCGGGCTCAAAACAAGTTCTTGCTGGTGGCTGTGGATTACTTTTCCAAATGGGTAGAAGCCGAGCCATTGGCTAAAATCACTGAACAGGAAGTATTGAAATTTTTGTGGAAGAACATTGTATGCCGATTTGGAGTGCCCAGAAGACTAATCTCAGATAATGGGAGACAATTTCAGGGCAAAGGAATTACATCTTGGTGTCATGAAATGAAAATCACTCAGTCTTTTACTTCTGTTGCCTACCCTCAAGCTAATGGTCAAACATAAGTTATTAACAGAATTATTGTACAAGCATTGAAAAGCAGGCTATAAGGCAAGGGAAAAGACTGGGTGGAAGAATTACCCAGTGTTCTCTGGGCGTACAGAACTATTCCTCGAGCACCTACTCAAGAAACTCCCTTCAACTTGGTATATGGTTCTGAAGCAGTCCTTCCTGTTGATATTGGGAAAACTTCTTCCCGGGTAGAATCTTACCCAGACAGCAATGATCAAAGTCGGGCCATGGAATTGGATTTGGTAGAAGAGAAAAGAGATCGAGCAATAATTCGAATGGAAGCATACCGAGGTCGTGTCATGAAAGCATATAATAAAAAGGTCCGAATTCGAGATTTTCAAATAGGGGATCTAGTCATGAAGAAAGTTAATCCTGCCGGGGATGTTGGGAAATTAGAAGCCCGGTGGGAAGGACCTTATAAAATCACCCGGAAAGTAAGCTCATGATCTTTCTATTTAGAAGACGCGCAAGGACGCTCTCTCAAAAGGCCTTGGAATGTATTTAATTTAAAGCAGTACTATGCTTAACAGATGTAATTGATTGGTTGAAGATATAATGAAAGACCTGTTTTTCTCAGCAAGAAGTATCATATTATTTGTCGTATCTAAAAAGCCCAGGGCACTACACCCTGGCTCGGGGAACCACACCTCGACCATTCATAAGTCCCGAGACGTGTTCCTTGGCCACACGCCTTGATTATTCTTAACCTGGTAGGATCCATGCTAGGGACATTCATTCGTTACGGAAATATGTTTTTCTGTTATCTCAATTGTTTACATAGAAACAATGGTATTACTTGAATATTGAAAGATTAATCGAGACACTATTGAAGGAAAGAATTTGTTCATTAAAAATCCGAGGACAGGAATTACAGAAATAAAGGAAAAAGAGAATACAACCCTAGTCTATATGGTCGGAGCCTGGCTCGTCTTCCTGGTTTTCCTCCTTCTCCTCCTCGCCATCCTTGGGAAGGGATGCAATGGCCAGGCCAAAATTAGGAAAATTTTCCTTATCCTGGGGTAAGAGTTCAGCTCCCTCAAATTGTTCCCGGCACTTGTCAAAACCGGTCTTGAAAAGAGGGTAAGTCTTATCTACCACGGCCTTCTTGAACTCAGGAGATTGAAGGAAGGAAGCTTGCCATTTATCCTTATTATGCTCCGCCAGGGACAAAGCATTCTCGGCCTTTTCTGCTCGGGATTGTTGAACTTCTATCTGCTCGGATAGAGAATGGTTTCTCGACTCCGAGACAGACAGGGCACCTCGCATATTCTCTTCCCGAATGGTAGCTTCATTGAGGTCCTCCTGAGACTTGTCTAAAGCCGTGTGAGCCGACTCCAAGGAAGCTTTTAGGATGGCGATTTCCTCTTCGTGAAGGCTTTTAGCCTGGGCAAGCTCTCCGTGCAGTTGATCTTGGATTTCTTGAGCAGCCCGGGTTAGTTGACCTTTCTTGGTAGCCACCGCCGCCACTTCCTCGAAGGCCGAGATCATCATTTGGGTAGCCTGTACGAAGCAAGTTAGTAAAAGAAAGGAGAAATGAAGGAAAAAAGAATAAAGAAAAGACTTACAGATAGGAATCGGTTGGATCCCTCAAGGAACCGAGCACCAGGCCCAGGATTCTTCAAGAAGGCCTCTTCTCCAGGAGTAAGCATATGTTTCAAGCGCCGAATGCCTGTTGAGGAAGCCCCCTCTAGGAAGATGTTGGGCCAGGTGGGTTGATCGGTCAGAAGAGGCTCTTGGGGAGGCTCCTCTGAGGGTTGACGTTGGGGAGGAGTGGTTGACGAGCTCTGCCCTCCTTCCCGGTTAGGTTCACCCAGAATCCGCTCCGGGCTTGTGACAGCCTTTCGCTTCCTCCGGACGAGGGGAATGTGGTCTTCGGGGTCTTCCCGGGATAAATCCCGGGTCATCTCTTCTTGCCGGGCTGCTTCCGCCTCAGTTTGTTTCTTCTCACGGGCAGCCTTCCGGGCTGCCATTTTCTTCTCCTTGGCAACCCGTTCCTCTTCCCACTTCTGAAGAAAAGCCTCTTGCATTTTGGAGGAACTTGCGCAATAAGAGAGAGGATTAGTAGAGATTATAAAGTACAGATGAATAACAAACTAAGAAGACAGGAATTAGAAAGTTACCGGGTTGAGGGTCCGAGCCAGCCACCTCGTCAATTGCCCGATCTATTGGGTCTTCAGCCCGAACGCTCAACCCATAGGTAATCAAGTGCTCCTGGGAGATAAGGGAGGAGGAAGAGAATTTTTGACCCTCCACCAAGTCTTGGCTTCGGATGTAAAATTCCTTGAATTTGTAAGCTCGGGGAAGGACATGCTGGGGAGGAAGGGAGGGAAGAAACCCTGTTAAACAGGAAAGAGAGGATGAAAGTTGTATAAAAAAGTATCTTCCTTTCCATCCTTTCTGGGAAGAAGGAATGTCATCAAGGAACCGGGCGTGAAGCAGGGAAGAAAGGGAAAAGGCATTATCACCTAGCCTACAGGTAAAATAGTAATGAAGAATAAGGGGTTAATAACAAGGTTATACATACGAAAAAGGACAAAGGCCGAAGCCATAATCCGAAAAGAGTTGGGATGAAATTGATTGACAGGCACCTCAAAAAATTTGGCAACCTCGATGTAAAAAGAAGGGATGGGGAAGCGAAGACCATTCTTGATTTGGTCCCGGAAGAAAGTAGTATACCCGGGAGGGGGGCTATCTGCCCGATCAGAGGGTCCGGGTATAATAATAAGAAAGGAAGAGGGAATAACTCCTAGGGTACGGAGTTCCTCGTCCGCCCCCGACCGCAAAGTGCTGCTCATTGAGGAGAATCAAGGAACTCCCGGGGCCTCAGAAGAAGGGCGGTCAGAAACCCGCGCTTTTCCCTTACCCTTGTCCTTTCTTGGAGCTCGGGAAGTGCCCGAGGAGGAGGGTTTTGAAGAGTAGGGTTTGGTTAGAAGGGTTTTTTGTTTTTTAGAAGGTTGAGTGATAGAGCGGCGAGGGGGAGACGGAGGGGAGTCAGAGCGCAGTGCGGTGGACTCGTCACTGGGAGAGCCTCGCGCGTTCGCTCCGGAGGTTGAAGAGGTTGAATTTGACATAGTAAGAAGGAGAAACTTACGAGTTTTTGGAAGGAGGATGGTCGAGTATCGTTGGAGCTAAGTGATTTTGCGAGAAGGAGCTTCAGAGAGAAAATTCGCAAGGGCTTCGCCGAAGTTTCAAATTTGAAAGTGTTTTTTCGAAAATGAGAGGCCTAGTATATATAGGCGGTGCGAACAAATCTAGGCCGTTGATCCAAGCACACGTGGACGGTCAGGATGCGCCTCGAAAATTGTGCCAGTAAGCGAAAGGACGAATAAATCATGAGTGTGTCAGGCTTATCGGCTCCTCGGAATGCGAAACGTTCCTGACCGTTGGAATGGAAGGGCACGCGTCATTATCATATCGCATTCATAGCCCGGAAAAGCTAAACGACAAAAAATGACAAGACCGGATGGTATCAAGCCCCGGCATCTTATTATCATCCCGGGAGCTTTGAGGCCCCGGTACTTTATTTAAAACCCGGCACGTTATATTAGAGATCAGGACACATTAGATCCTGACACATTATTTTTATTTATCAGGTTATATCTGGCTTAGTTCATATTAATTTAGTTGCAGAAAAATGAAGAAACAAAGTACGCAAGTTAACATATTATTAATGGAATCGATCCCATATTACAGCTGCAATTCTAGAGCCTACAGAATCTTGCCAATCCAATATCCAATTAATCAATTCGGGGATTCGGAGGTTGGCGAAGGACCCTGTAGTAGCAATCTTGTCTAGCTGATGCCATTCCTTCCATAGCATCGCCTGCAGCAGAACTTGATCAGTGGCCAGCTCTGCAACATAGTTTACGTGAAATTCCCGCTTGTATTTCCTCGCCACTGCTCTTTGCGGTCGAGTAAAAGCCAAACCATTCTGGTGTGCATACAGAAGGTCTTGAATCTTATAAAAGGTGGACATGACCTTCACCAGAACATATTCCTCAATGGTCCTCTTCAGTTCCTCCAAATGAGGACGTATCGGAGAGGGCGCCTAGACGGGCATGCTGCTACAAACGGTGGACTCGCTCGAACTCGGCATATTGGATTATTGTTCTTATTTCATTTTCATCTTATTATTTATAGACAGCTGGTATTTAATGCTAAAAGAAGGTGGAAAGCCGTGAGCTAGTCTAAACATTTTTTATTTATGAAGAAAGACGGAGCTACAGATATCAATGTATCGGAATTGCCAGATTCTTGGAACATGGAATGATATGAATGCGAAGCGTGTGTCATAATGACGTCTCTTGGAATACCCGAGAAGAATAACCGATAAAGCACCGTATTCAGAACCCGGGAGGCATGAGGCCCCGGCATTTCAAGGAAAGCCCAGGAGATGTTAAGGCTTGGCATTATAATTTATCAATTAATCTTGTTCAACTCGCGATATATATGTATCAACTGATAAACTTAAAGGATTACAGCAAAGTAACGACCAAGACAGGCTAGAATTAATATTTTATTCAACCATAAACATTAGCACGTACTACATCATCATATTCCTCTTCTACAACAATTATCCATATTTTCAACCAAGCAGCTAATGGCCCGGTGGAAGTCTTCAGGAAGCTGTCTGAATCGGCAATGCGATTAAGGATCTTTATTTCTTTCCGAAGCATTAATTGATAGATATGACCATCTGTAAAGATGTCTACCCACTCAGCTACATGCAAGTGCTTTCGCACTCTCCTCAGTTTAGCTACCAGGTTAGGAGTGATAGCTTCTCCAGAGTCATAAAGAAGCTTCAGCCCCTGAAGCTCTTCCCAGTAATCAAGAATTTCGTGAAACATTTCATCTTCCATAGTAGATTTTCGAATATCTAGAGCAGAATCCTTGAAGGCTTTGGTCATACTCGGAGTTTTAGAACTGCTTGCACCAGCCATTGTGTTTCCTGGATGACAATTTGTTAATATGATTGAAAAGTGGGTGAGTGGCTATGTATAGGAGAAAGGATCTAATCACAGCCGTCGATCTATAAATGCACGAACGTCTAGGATGCGTTTTTGGAAATGATGCTAAGAGGTGAAAAGATGTGTACGGTTATCGAGGCGTCAGACTTATCCACTTCTCGGAATGCGAAACGTCCTTTAGGCGGGAATTCATGCTATGACACGTGTCATCGTGGTAATAACGACAGGGCCTAAGAATGTTAGATAATAAGTTATTATGAGTCCGGGGGATAGGAGGTCTCAGCATTTCATCTCATCTCTGGGATATTTGAAGGCTCCGATGTTGTACATTGTTAATTATCTTGGACTGATCGGGACAGCGAGTCAAGCTCTAGCCCGACTATTTTAGGGATGGGTGATGATACCCCCATAAGGATCCGGGTCGCTGATGACCCGGACACCATCAAGAGCCCGAGCACTACATATTTCCCAAGTATTCTCCGAACAGCCCGGCCTCTCGCGCAAGCACCCAGGCATTTTTTCTCTTCCCAAGCAGTCATCATAGCCCGGGCTCTCATACAAGTACCCGGGTAACCAATTGCCCGGGCCACCTCGAGAATTGAACCATACTCGAGTATGATTGATACAGGACGTCTAATCTGTCAGAACAACTTGGGCTTGGAGTGTCCTAGAAGTCATCAGAAAATAGGGTATGGGCAGCCGACTTGCCATACTTAGAGGTAGCACTGGAATCGAGGTATCTACCTCATCTTCTACTATAAATAGCAGGTATTAATGTCATTTACAGACTCTGAAATCTTTGAACTCTTAAGCATTATACATATTTTCTACCAAATATTGCTTTTGCTCATCTTCAACCTGCTGACTTAAGCATCGGAGTGGCCACGCCGGACACCCCTCCGGCGCCCATTCACGAGTTCCTTTCATTGTTTGCAGGTGCTATTGAAGCCATTATCTTCACTCAAATTCCCTAAAACTATAAATTATTGATTTGACCCGTTGGAGCTCCTTACCCGGCTCATCCATTTCAACGAAGTCGCATCAATATATATATTCTTCTCTGTTAATTCACATGGTATCAGAGCCGGTGGACCGATCTTGAAAATCATCCGATCCGATTTCTAAATTATGACGGACGGCATTGGAAAAAATTCCAAAACCGATGTCCACGCCACTTAGCATTCAGCCATCGTTTCAATGGGTGATTTGCAAAATATTCACATTGCATATCGACTGAATGGAAAAAATTATCTGAAGTGGTCGCAGCTCGTTCGAACAACATTGAAGTGTGCACAAAATCAATCATGTGGCTGAGTAGTTCCCGACTTCCAGGGAGGTGATCGGTTTAGGAGTAGTAACTGCTTCTGTTTTCTTCTTTTCAACTATTGCAAACTGGACAATACGTTGTCAAGCATGAAATCAGTCGCAATCGGCAGTTCAGGGGAGAATTCTTCAGCAATAGCTGGGGCTTTCCCTTTTCCTTTCCCACTGGCATTGACAACTACTAATGCTCCAGTGCCAGCATCTTGGTCCACATCTCCAGCTACCTCATTGACTGCTTCTTCTTGGACTGAGAAACTCTGAGGTTGATCTTGATAAACAGTATGTACAATTGGTTTCTCAATAATCTTCTTTCGAGCATAAATTAATTGTTTCGAAGCTTCAGAGATGAAAAACGTCTCAGAAACCACCAAGGTAGAGGGGATCAGTTCAGTTGAAACTGATGGTTCCTGGACTGTTGGTCTGGCTTCTTCAGTATTCAATTGTTGAGTTCCATATGGCTCAGTTACTGCTTCAAAAACTTGTTTAGGAACAAACTCTTTAGATGCATGCTCTTCCCTGAACTCCTTCTGAGTGTCTTCAGTAACTGACTGTAGTAGCTCAACCACATTGGCGAGGGATAATTCTTCATTTGTATACGTGGTTAGTTGAGCTGCCTGATCAGAAACTGGTAGAACTATTAGTGCGGTGGAGGTGGAAGGTTGAGCTTCTTCAAAGGATGGTTGAGGAACCGTATCTGGAGCCTTGTCAGAAGTCTGTTCCAAAGCTGATTCAGTTGGAACTAGTCCAGATGAAATCCGAGCAGCAACTTCAGCTTATCTGAACTGCTCAATTGGTGTTGGACTATTGGTCTCCACTGGAACATGCAGCTCTGTCCCATCTCCCAATTCTTGACTTTCAGCTGGAGAGTGATGAGGTCAGAGTCCAGTTGTTGGAAGACCGCCCTGTCGGCATAAGCAGTAGGTCCAGTTGGATCATAGTTCATCTTCAGTTCAGTAGTAACTTCAGTTAGCCGCTTGATTCTATCAGATCGAAAAAGTAGCCTCTTCTCTCCATAGCTTGGGCTACTATAGTGGCTTTAACTGCCTTCAACACTGCTGACTCCAGAGAAATGAATCTTTTGAGGACCGATTTCTTCAGCAGTTGCTTGGCTAAGGTAATAGTTCTGAACTGTACCCACTCATCGTAATGTTCCATTTTCAGCTCGGCATATTCATTGACTTCGTCCATAATAAGGTCAATTTGAGTCTGAATGGCATTGTTGGGTCTAGGTTCTTCTATCAGTTTCCCCTGACCCTTCGCATCAGTTAGGGCATGAGGGAGATCTAGTCCCGAGCCAGATGTCTCCACCACTTCTTTTATTAACACTCATTTCGGCCGTGCTTGTGGAAGAATTGTTGGGCGGACCACTGCGATGAGAGGCCAGTCAGTCAGAGAGTATCTCTAGATTCAGTTACTATCTTCTGAGGATAGTCTTCTTTCTTCTTGGATCTGAGCTCTGCAGTTGGTTGGACTGATTGGATCGGAACTGCTGAAATTGTTGCCTCAGCTCCACTTTGAAGTAGTATAAGCTCAAGTAGGGCACCTAGAGCTGCTGCAGGCTTCGTCTTCTGAGACCTTGGCTTCTTAATCAGCTGTGGTGAGGGAGTCTTCTCTGAATCAATGGTCTGGATGACCAGTTTCCTCTTGGACTTTGGAGGAACAACAGCTTTAGATTTAGCAACTTTCTTCGTCTTGACAGCTACCTCCTCTTCTCCAACTTTCTTGATCTGAGCGTTCTGAGTGTTGTAGATTTTGAATTTTATAACTGTCGAAGCTGATTCCAGAGGCAGTCCCAAGTCTTCGATCAGTTTGCTCAATTGCAGCGCAAACTCTTTTGACTGTTTGGTCGACTGAACCATGTTCTTCAAGGTATTGAACAGAATGAATGACCAGTTCATCTTTGTGCCTATGAGGGTGCCGACGACGCACCTTTCCCCCAATGAGGGTGCCGACGACGCACCTTTCTCTGCTGCCCAGTCATCATGCTTCTTAAGGATAGCAGAATGTTGCATATCTTTCACCATGTCCCCACTTTTACCAGATCCAACTCCTTTCCTCATGTCTTCTAAGTTTAATACGTGATCTCGTATACCGCTCGATTCATTTGCCCCTTTAATAGAGCAGTTGCTAGATTTCGCAATTCCTTCTTGTTTTGTACGGATGTTTGAATTACCCCAACCCGCCAAAGTCCTCTTTCCATTAACCACGACCTGAGCGTATGATTGTCGTTCGTAGTGCTCATAGGATGCTAAGTCAAAAGTATCAACCTGAATTCGAATCTCTGTAGTCCTCCCATCTAACGGAATCTTCATCCTACTTTGTATAACCCTCATTCGGTACCTTTCACCTTGATCTTAGCTGCCCCTAGATCTCTGAAGTGCAATGTGTCAGCGTTAATCTCCATCAAACCTCCACATCGATCTCCGATAATTTTAAAAGTATCAGGCGACCAAAGTTTCAAGTTAGGCCAAAGATCCTAAACCAGCTACTGTAGCAATTATAAACCATGTCTGACGTGTTGATTTCTGGACTCCACTCCTCAAAGACCAAAGACACCCCTTTGTCGAAGAACCCTCTCTTTAATTTTAGAAAGTAGGAGAACTCTGACAGATTGGAAGGCCACCACACAGCCTTATTAGCTTGAAACAAGAATAGTTCAACCCTTCTGTTTACAGAGATACCAAGAACAAGCTGTATCTGCTCCCACGAAATGTTGACCATTCCTTTGGTAACAATAAGTGCTTCATGCCATTTCTGATCAACCCTTTGCCTACCACTGTCCTCAATGACCATCAGCCCTCGACGAAGCTCCATCTCGAACTGTCTATCTTTCTGATGTACGAAGTTTTTTTTTTTGATCTGAAACTAAACTTTATTAAAATAGTAGGCCGGATTACAAAGGAGAGTAATCCACAATACATGTTTACATATTTTAAAAAAACAGTTCTAAACTAATATCAGCAGCATACAAACATCCAATCCCTAACCAAATCAGAAATAAATAAGTAGTTAAATTCCGGCAAGTTTGTGGTCCAAGTCGCAACCCTGAATTTGATCTTCGCCCATACGTCGTCCAAAGACTCCGCTGAATCTGTGGATATTCTATTGTTCCTATCTCCAGCCATATCGACCAAAAAATGCCGTGAACTACCAAACACCAAAAGCTCTGGTTCTTTTTCCCTGTGTGGAATACTGTCTCCATAAGAAACAAGTCTCGTGCTTTTCTTGGAAAGGTCCAGTCGACACCCAGCTTTTGTAATACTTTTGTCCAAATTCCACTGTAATACTTTTGTCCAAATTCCACTCGAGAAAGAACAATGCAACAAAAGATGGTCTTGATTATCCTCATGTTTCCGGCATAAACTACACCATTGAGGGCATAATGCACAGCTAGACCACCTTTTTTGCAACGAATCCCAAGTGGGCAGTTTCCCCAAAACCACTATCCACGAGAAGACTTGAACCTTGTGCGGGACTGGTATCTTCCAAATATTATAGTATTACGGGAATAAAGGGAAAATTGAACCCGGGAAGAAAGAATCATAGAAAGACCGAAGATAAAAAGACCCGGAAGAGTCCCCTATCCAAACTCTAAAATCATCCGTGCCCCGCTCCGACCTAACTGTGTCTAATACCCCTAAAAGATTACTGAATTCATCTAATTCTACCTCATTTAAAGCTCTCCTGAAATGCACATCCCAATGAAAGTTAGAATTGACTCGAAGATCGGTGACATCTAAAAAAGAACTGATCGGTTTATTAGTCGAGGTGGAAATGTGAAACAGAGATGGAAAGCGCTCTTTGAACGACAAGACCCCTCCCCCCCAACCCCAAATGTCTTCCAAAAAACGAATGATATTCCCTCCCTTTTAACACTGCCCTTATCAAATGATGAAAAGTCGAGTAAGAACGAGAGATAAATTTCCATAGGCTTTTAAATGTTGCGTTCCTAGCCAACCTCACGTCTCACCCGTTCTCTTGTAGACCATAAATGCTCTTGATTACTCTTTTCCACAAAGATTCATTTTCCACTGAGCATCTCCACCACCATTTCTCAAGAAGCACCTTGTTCGTCAAGCAAATATTCCCCAACCCCAGTCCTCCCCTATCCTTTGGTTTACAAACTTGATCGTACCCAACGACATGGCAATGCGTCTCCCCATCGGCTCCGTCCCACAAGAAATCCCTCATCATTTTTTCCATCCTTTTCGCCACCCTAATTGGCACTTTGAAGAGAGACATGTAATAGGTCGACATCGCACTTAACACTGTCTTAATCAACATAAGTCGACCTCCCCTTGAGAGAAAAGACTTCTTCCAACTCGATAATTTCTTGGACATTTTGGATACCACGGGTTCCCAAAAATCAACAGCCTTAGAATCGCCTCCCAAAGGAGCCCCAAGATACTTGATCGGTCAATTCTCTCTTTTGCACCCAATTGCTAATGCCAAACCAGCAACTTCCACTTCCAAAACATTTAATCCCAAAACCAAGCTTTTATCCAAATTGATTTTCAATCCCAATTTAAGATTGAAGGACTCGAGAATTTCCACCATGGCCATTAGATGCCTTTCAGACTGGACAAAAAACAATGTATCATCTGCGAATTGGATATGTGAAATTTCAATTTAGTCTCTCCTTACTTCCAATCCTCTTATTTCATTCACTGTCTTGGCCCTATCGACCAACCGCCCCAATCCATCGATCACTAAGTTAAAGAGGAAATGGGATAGTGGATCCACGACCTCCATCTTGTCCCAAACCTTTTCTTTTGCATCACAGAATCCAGAAATCTCCAATCAACGTTGTCGTACGCCTTTTCCAAATCAACTTTAAAAACCCATCCTTTCTTTTTTTTCCGGCGGTGTTCCTCTGCTATTTCATTCGTTTTCATTCGTGATCAGGCAGCAATCCAAAATTTGTCTTCCTTTAATAAATGCGCACTGACTCTCTACAATTGTATGTCCCAAAACATTCTTTAATATGTTCGCCAAATCTTTAGCCAAAATCTTATACGTATTCGTTGTCAAACTTATTGGTCTAAAATCTTTAACCTTAATTGCTTCTTGTTTCTTTGGGATTAGGCAAATGTAGGTTTCATTTGTAATAGCATTAACAATGACCATCAAAAAATTCAGCAAACACCTTCATTAAATATTCTTTGACCGTATCCCAGCACTTTTGATAGAAGGCCATTGTAAACCCATCCGGCCCTGGTGCTTTGTTTCCATCGTAATCGAACACCGCTTTTTTAATCTCATCCTCGTAAAATGGATTCTCCAACTCCTCTGCTTCACTCGTATCTCAGGGACTCCACTCCAACCTGTCGAAACCCCCACCCTCACCATCAGATTTCCTGTAAAGATGTCTGTAGAAACAGATAATGTTCTCCTCAATCTGTTTCTCTTCCGTAACCACAGATCCATCTTCCAACTCCACTTTATATATCATTCATCTATTCTTTCGATTATTGAGTAATGTATGGAAAATTTTGAGTTCTGATCTCCTTCCCTCAGCCATTTCACTTTTGCTTTTTGACTTGCCATCATAAATCTTCTAAACGACAACACTTCCAATTCAGACCTCACTTTCTTTCTTTCCTCTTGAAGATTTTCAGACCAAGATCCCCCAGCTTCTAACTCATCCAACTGCTTAATCCTATTAACCACCTCCGTGTATCTAACACCCACATCTCCGAAAACCTCTCTGTTCCATTTAGAAGCTTCAACTTTGATTCCTTTGAGTTTTGTCATAAACTTATACCCTTATCACCCCCGTGTGACCCCATTGTTCCACCATAACCTAACCAAATCTTTGAACTTGTGATAGGACAGCCATGTATTCTCAAATCTGAACGGAGCAAGACCCCACCTCAACTTAATGGTATCAAGCAAGACTGGGCAGTGATCCGAGGTGATTCTAGGCAGTACCGTTTGTCTGAATGTTGGAAAAATGTCCATCCAACCCCTCGAAATAAGATATCTATCTAGTCGACAACAGATCGGATCGGCTCTAAAGTTTGACCACGTGTACTTCGCGTTCAACAATGGGGGGTCATGTAATCCCAATTCCCCAATCAGATTATTGAAACATGACATACTCGTGCTGTTCATCTTTTCTCCCGTATTTCTGACCACATTAAAGTCACCTCCCAAGCACCATTTTTCTCCGCAAATAAAATGCAACCCTGTTAATTCATCCCAAAAAATTCTCTCTGTCTTGATTGAACCGGTTCATAGATGGCCGAGAACCACCATTTGATCTGATCATTCCCTCAAATTTCAATCGACACCGAAAAATCCCCTATCAAATTGTCAATGACCCCCACCACTCTAGGGTCCCACATTACTAAAATACCTCCAGATCTCCCTAGTGAAAGGTAGACTGACCCAATCCACAAATCTTGATTTCCACAAACTTGCAACAAACCGTCTGTCTACCACTTGTTGCTTAGTTTCTAAAAGTATGACGATATCCGGTTTTTCCTTTCGAGTGAGTGTTCGTACCAGTTCCCTTCCTTCTTGCTGCATCCCCGCCCCTAATGTTCCAAGAGCAAATTTTCATAACAACGTCTTAGGACCCTTCGAAGTCGAACCTCTCTCGTAGTTAACCCCGAATCTCAGTCTGTGTAATTCTCTGCTCAAAAGACCAGTAGATTTCTAAACCTCTTCCCAACAATTCACTTCTAAATTCCTTCCCTGAAACTCAATTTCGGTGCCCAAATTGTCAGTCACTGCAGCCCCTTTAGAAATCTCTCCCTCGGAACTCGACTTATCATCTAACCTCGTTGCCCCTCCACTTGAGAGACCACTAGACAACCCCAGGACAGAAAACGACGTCGGAAAAATGGAATGAAGTTTGAAAGAATGGTTAAGGATCGATGAGTGAAATCCGGAAAATACTTGTCCTGCTGAAGGTATCTCATCTTCATGTTGAAGTGACTCGGTGTTAGACGGATGCTCATATGATGATGAAAACAGCCCCTCAATATCCTCTAGCACTCCTTCGGTGTGAACTGAATCTTCAGATTGTTCAGAGACATGACTATCTGAGTTGGATGGTTAGAATTCTTCCTCTAGCAAGTCATCTTGTGAGTCGTTGAACACGCATTCTTCTCTGTCTTCCATATCAAATTCCCCCAGCTTGCTAACTTCTTCATGATTCAAGAGCCCTGAATTTGTAATCCCGCCGTCGTCATTGGCAGCCTCATCCTCGATATTTCTTTTCTTTTGTCTTCGAGTGTATATTTTTCCATATGTAGGCAATTGTGACTTGGTGTTTTCATTATCCACCCTCTTATCTTGCTCCTCGGCTCCTTTGATATTCATGGATTGAACGGGTGAGCTGCTAAATCTTGTGACTTCCTTTGGAGTTATCTTCCTCAATATTTTGAAAGCCTTTCCTCCGAAAGAAGTGCTGACATCGCACACTTTTCTGCTGGACCTGTTTGCTTATTCTTCAAATGCACAGTCCTCTGCACTTCTTCCATCCTCTCCCCTTTATTGCCAAATCCGACTCCTAGCCTCCCGTTTGCCGTGCTTGTTGCTTGATGCAATATAACCCCTGATTCGATTTTCCCATCAGTATGGCAGCTGTTGAGGTCTTCATTTTCGATTTGTTTCCGGCGCATTATTGAGTTACCCAACCCCGTCAAGGTCCGTTTACCATTAACCACCACATGTGCGTATGATTGCCGTCCGTATTGCTCGTAAGCTGTAAGATCGAAGGAGTCTACCCAAATTCGAATCTCTATGGTCTCCCCCTTCAACGGAATTTGCATCCTAGTGCAAACAAACCCTCCTTCCTTACCTTTCACCTTAATCTTTGCCGCGCCTAAGTCTCTGAAGAGTAATGTATCCGCACTGATGTCGATCATACCCCCGCACTGATCCCCGATGATTTTGAAAGTTTCTGTCGACCATAGATTCCATGGTAATCCAAGGATCCTAACCCAGCTGTTGCAGCATTTATCCACCGTATCAGCTGTATTGATATCCGGTCTCGATGCCTCAAAAGTCAAAGTCACCCCATTGTCAAAGAAACCTCTCTTCAACAATAGATAATATGAAAGTTCGGAAGAGTCGGAAGGCCACCATACGGCTTTGTTAGCTTGGAACGGAAATAATTCAACTCTCATGTTTGTGTATTTGGCAAGACCGGTCTGAATCTGATCCCACAAACTGTTCACCCTACCTCTAGTAACAATGAGTGCTTCATTCCACTTCCTACCCATCGTCGTCCTACCACTGCCCCCCTTCTCTTTCAGCGACCCTCGGCTAAGCTCCTCCTCAATATTGCTGTCATCCCGGATTATTGTATTAAATCTTGTCTTTGCCGACCCGTACCCAATGGTAGGTTGATGCAGTTTCCTCTGAGAATTCCCTGACAGTAGCATTATCAAGGTATTCAAGATATTTTTCCACCCCCCTGAATTATAGCCGTTGGGAACAATTGTGATCTGCTTTCTACCTCGCAAACTGAACTTGGTAACCTCTAAGAACCGTCCACGCTTGTTTGAAAATCGTTGTATAGTGAAGACCGCTGTCCTGCCCCTAAAACGAAAGAAGTCTGAGCCCGAATAAGGATTGTTGATGAAATCCTTGAATCTTATGCTGAGCCAGCTTGCCTTCTCTCGGTCTAAATCCAACAAATAAGTAGCGTTCCTAGTTTTTTCAGACCAACATATAGAGAATCCCCCATTACCCAATCTCATAGTGAACACTTTATGTTCAATATTAATGACTCCATCCCTGCAATCATTCCTAAGGACAGAAGGTGCTCTCGAACTGGTCCGTGCGTTCATACCTGTGCCAATGAAAATGACGATGGTTAGCGTCGAGGAAAGCAACAAAAGAATTCCGGTGGGCTGAAACCACTAAACTGGATACAGACGCCCTCCAACGAGAATGCACTTCCGTGAAGAAGAAACGTGAGTCACGGGAGTAAGGCGAGGAGAGAGAAAGGAAGGAACAAGTTAAAGGACCACCGACGATCGAAGATGTTCAGGAAGGGAGAGTGCCGATTGGAAACGGGAAGGTATCTGAAGAGCGTATGTGATGAGAAATCATTTTTCTGATTTTTTATGAAGGTTTTTCTCGATTCTGTTGAAGTTGAACGTCGTTTTCCGGCATCCGGCTGTCGGTGTTGGCCGGATTTTCAGGTGAGGTCGACGGTGTTGAAAGATCGATGGTTGGTGATTGGGGAAAGGGTGTGAACGATGGGGCGATTATTAGATTACGAAGTTACCTCTACTTGTAGTGTTACCGCGATGTAGAGTGGGTTGGACCTTCCTCTGAGAGTTCCCTGCCAATAAATTTGCCAGGATGTTGGAAATTCTTTTCCAACCCCCTGAATTGTAACCATTAGGCACTGTAATGATATCTTTTCTGCCTAGCTTGTTAAATTTAGACACCTCTAGGAAGCAACCTCTTTTGTTTGTAAATCTATGAATGGTAAATACGGCATTTCTGCCCCTGAAACAATTAAAAGCCGAGCATGAAGAAAGAAAATTGACGAAATCCTTAAGTTTTAAAGTGATCAAAATGCCATTTCTCGATCTAAATCAAGCACATAGTTCGCGTTCCTAGTTCTTTCAAACCACCAGATCGAAGAACCCCCAGTGCCCACCCTCAGCGTGAACATTTTTTGTTCGATCTTCACTTCTTCATCCCGAACTACTCACCTAAAAATAGAAAACGACCTCTGTTGATAAGACATAGCCCTCTTCAGGGTATACATCCCCTCGAAAGTGCTAAAGTTCAGTGATCAAGAAAAACACTGAGAAGAGATTTCAGAACAGAGAATTATCATAAGGCACCATTATCAACAAAAGAGCAGGAAACCAGAATGAAGATAAGACCACAAGCTAAAAAAAAGACAAAGCCGCTAGCGAAGAGGTACTCCAGCGAAGGCAGCTATCACCAGGAGGGGAAGAAACGAAGAAACATGATAGAAGAAGATTAAACGAAAACGATGGTCAGAAATAGAAGACGCTGATTGAAGAAGAAAAGTTAACGAGGGAACATCTGCCGAGCGAATGAGAAAGCATTTTGAAAAAATCTCTCTCTAGGGCTTTTTAAGATACCCAATAATCAATACTTCGGTGAACAAAATAGTTCATCTAAAATAAAAAAATCCCTTGACATGAAAACTGTTAAGAGAACTAATTTGCAAAAATCAAGTTCTCACGCCAAAATTTAGGTGACTCGGTTTTAGAATTTTTAACTATCTAACTTTCTTTCACCACCAATACTGAAACAATAAAAAGAAGAAAGAGGAAAATCACTTATCTTCATTAGAAAGAGAGGTCGCATAATCTCCGAGACTAGAAAAAGTCATGTCTGCCTCAAATTCTTCATTTTTGTACGTGGTGGATAAAACTATCAGACATAGAAAATAAATTCTCGTCATGCCTTCAGCAAAGGCTCTCAAAAAGCTTGATTTTTCCATTAACTAAAAAATTTAAAACATAAGGTTAGTGACGCAAGTTGATGATACCAAAAAAAAAGAACCGGCAAGTAAAATTAGAATCTTGGAGGATGAACAAGATCAAGTGAACCTGGATGAAATAGAAGAATGAATACAGAGAGTGATTGCACCCACGCATAGCCAGAGAAAGGAGAAATGCAATGTTCAATCAGGACTTGTAAAATACGTCTTCAACCTCCGATTCTCTAATAATATCAACAGAAAGGTTGCCAACACAAATCATGCGAGATTACTGACCACTCGCTTTCGGTCCTTTAGGAAGACGTCAAAGCAAATAATGCAGGCACAAATTAATCATAAAGATGAGTCCCAAAATAACTTCAAATATTTTAATATGAGTTTTATAACAAATTACTTTTTAAAATCAATTACTGGATGAGATTCTTGCTGAACAAAATAATTCCCCTAACATAAAAAAAATCCATTGGGATGAAAATGTTAGGAGAACTAATTTGCAAAAATCAAGTTCTCGCGCCAAAGTTTAGGTGACTTTGTTTTAGGATTTTTAACTATCTAACTTTCTTTCACAACCAATACTGAAACAATAAAAAGAAGAAAGAAGAAAATCACTTATCTTCGTTTGAAAAAGAGGTCGCATAATCTCCCAGACCAGAAAAAGTTATGTCAGCCTCAATTTCTTCAATTTTGTACGTGGTTGATAAAACTATCAGACATAGAAAGTAACTTCTCCTCAAGCCTCCAGCAAAGGCTCCCAAAAGGTTGATTTTCCCACTTAACTACAAAATTTAAAACATTAGGTTAGTGACGCAAGTT
Organism: Primulina huaijiensis; assembly: GCF_012295235.1. Classification (NCBI taxonomy): domain Eukaryota; kingdom Viridiplantae; phylum Streptophyta; class Magnoliopsida; order Lamiales; family Gesneriaceae; genus Primulina; species Primulina huaijiensis. The sequence continues at coordinate 19,533,529 of NC_133321.1, forward strand.
GATGATACCAATAAAAAAAGAACCGGCACGTAAATTAAAATCTTGGAGGATGAAAACGATAAAGTGAACCTGGATGAAACAGAAGAATGAATTCTGAGAGTAATCGGAGAGCCAGAGAAATGGAGAATTGCAATGTTCAATCAGGCTTGTAAAATGTCTTCCACCTCCGATTCTCTGATATCAACAGAAAGGTTGCTAACACAAATCATATGAGATTACTGACCACTCGTTTTCGTTCCTTCAGTAAGACGTCAAAACAAATACTGTTGCAGGCACAAATTAATCATAAAGATGTGTCCTAAAATAACTTCAAATATTTTAATATGAGTTTTATAACAAATTACTTATTAAGATCGATTACTGGATGAGAATCTTGCTGAACAAAGTAGTTTCTCTAACATAAAAAAATCCCTCGGGATGAAAATGTTAGGAGAACTAATTCGCAAAAATCAAGTTCTCACGCCAAAGTTTAGGTGGCTCTGTTTTAGGATTTTTAACTATCAAATTTTCTTTCCCCACCAATACTGAAACTATAAAAAGAAGGAAGAGGAAAATCACTTATCTTCTTTTGAAAGAGAGGTGCCACAATCTCCGAGACTAGAAAAAGTCATGTCAGCCTCAATTTCTTCAATTTTGTACGTGGTGGCAAACATAGAAAGTATCTTCTCCTGAAGCCTCCAGCAAAGGCTCCCAAAAGGTTGATTTTCCCATTAACTACAAAATTTAAGACATAAGCTTAATGACGCAAGTTGATGATACCAATTAAAAAAGAACCGGCACGTAAAATTAAAATCTTGAACGATGAAAACGATAAAGTGAACATGGATGAAACAGAAGAATGAATCCAGAAAGTAATTGCAGAGCCAGAGAAAGGGAGAATTGCAATGTTCAATCAGACCTTGTAAAATACCTCTTCCACCTCCGATTCTCTGATATCAACAGAAAGGTTGCCAACACAAATCATGCGAGATTACTGACCATTCGCTTTCGGTCCTTGAGTAAGACGTCAAAACAAATATTGCTGCAGGCACAAATTAATCATAAAGATGAGTCCCAAAATAACTTCAATTATTTTAATATGAGTTTTATAACAAATTACTTATTAAGATCAATTACTGGATGAGAATCTTGCCGAACAAAATAGTTCCTCTAACATAAAAAAAATCCCTCGGGATGAAAATGTTAGGAGAACTGATTTGCAAAAATCAAGTACTCACGCCAAAGTTTAGGTGACTTTGTTTTAGGATTTTTAACTATCTAATTTTATTTCACCACCAATACTGAAACAATAAAAAGAAGAAAGAGGAAAATCACTTATCATCGTTAGAAAGGGAGGTCGCATAATCTCCGAGACTAGAAAAAGTAATGTCTGCCTGAAATTCTTCATTTTTGTACGTGGTGGATAAAACTATCAGACATAGAAATTAACTTCTCGTCAAGCCTTCAGCAAAGCCTCTCAAAAAGCTTGATTTTCCGATTGACTAAAAAATTTAAAACATAAGGTTAGTGACGCAAGTTGATGATACCAAAAAAAAAGAACCGGCAAGTANTTCTTTAGTAAGACGTCAAAACAATTACTGCTGCAGGCAAAAATTAATCATAAAGATGAGTCCCAAAATAACTTCAAATATTTTTAAAAAAATCCCTTGGGATGAAAATGTTAGGAAAACTAATTTGCAAAAATCAAGTTCTCGCGCCAAAAGTTTAGGTTACTCGGTTTTAGGATTTTTAACTATCTAACTTTATTTCACAACCAATACAGAAACAATAAAAAGAAGAAAGAAGAAAATCACTTATCTTCGTTTGAAAAAGAGGTCGCATAATCTCCCAGACCAGAAAAAGTCATGTCAGCCTCAATTTCTTCAATTCTGTACGTGGTGGATAAAACTATCAGACATAGAAAGTAACTTCTCCTCAAACCTCCAGAAAGGCTCCCAAAAGGTTGATTTTCCCAATAACTACAAAACTTAAAACATAAGGTTAGTGACGCAAGTCGATGATACCAATAAAAAAAGAACCGGCACGTAAAATTAAAATCTTGTTGGATGAAAACGATAAAGTGAACCTGGATGAAACAGAAGAATGAATCCTGACAGTAAACGGAGAGCCAGAGAAATGGAGAATTGCAATGTTCAATCAGGCCTTGTAAAATACGTCTGCTACCTCCGATTCTCTGATATCAACAGAAAGGTTGCCAACACAAATCATGCGAGATTACTCACCACTCGCTTTCGGTCCTTGAGTAAGAAGTCAAAACAAATACTACTGCAGGCACAAATTAATCATAAAGATGAGTCCCAAAATAACTTCAAATATTATAATATGAGTTTTATAACAAATTATTTATTAAAATCAATTACTGGATGAGAATCTTGCTGAACAAAATAGTTCCTCTAACATAAAAAAATCCCTCGGGATGAAAATGTTAGGAGAACTAATTTGCAAAAATCAAGTCCTCACGCCAAAGTTTAGGAGACTTTGTTTTAGGATTTTTAACTATCAAATTTTCTTTCACCACCAATACTGAAACTATAAAAAGAAGGAAGAGGAAAATCACTTATCTTCTTTTGAAAGAGAGGTGCCACAATCTCCGAGACTAGAAAAAGTCATGTCAGCCTCAATTTCTTCAATTTTGTACGTGGTGGCAGACATAGAAAGAAACTTCTCCTCAAGCCTCCAACAAAGGCTCCCAAAAGGTTGATTTTCCCATTAACTACAAAATTTAAGAAATAAGCTTAGTGACGCAAGTTGATGATACCAATTAAAAAGAACCGGCACGTAAAATTAAAATCTTGGATGAAAACGATAAAGTGAACCTGGATGAAACAGAAGAATGAATCCAGAAAGTAATTGCAGAGCCAGAGAAAGGGAGAATTGCAATGTTCAATCAGACCTCGTAAAATACCTCTTCCACCTCCGATTCTCTGATATCAACAGAAAGGTTGCCAGCACAAATCATGCGAGATTACTGACCACTCGCTTTCGGTCCTTGAGTAAGACGTCAAAACAAATACTGCTGCAGGCACAAATTAATCATAAAGATGAGTCCCAAAATAACTTCAAATATTTTAATATGAGTTTTATAACAAATTACTTATTAAGATCAATTACTGGATGAGAATCTTGCTGAACAAAATAGTTCCTCTAACATAAAAAAAATCCCTCGGGATGAAAATGTTAGGAGAACTAATTTGCAAAAATCAAGTACTCACGCCAAAGTTTAGGTGACTCTGTTTTAGGATTTTTAACTATCTAATTTTCTTTCACCACCAATACTGAAACAATAAAAAGAAGAAAGAGGAAAATCACTTATCATCGTTAGAAAGAGAGGTCGCATAATCTCCGAGACTAGAAAAAGTAATGTCTGCCTCAAATTCTTCATTTTTGTATGTGTTGGATAAAACTATCAGACATAGAAATTAACTTCTCGTCAAGCCTTCAGCAAAGCCTCTCAAAAAGCTTGATTTTCCGATTGACTAAAAAATTTAAAACATAAGGTTAGTGACGCAAGTTGATGATACCAAAAAAAAAAACCGGCAAGTAAAATTAGAATCTTGGAGGATGAAAACGATAAAGCGAACCTGGATGAAACAGAAGAATGAATCCAGAGAGTACTTGCAGAGCCAGAGAAATGGATAATTGCAATGTCCAATCAGGCCTTGTAAAATACGTCTTCTATCTCCGATTCTCTGATATCAACAGAAAGGTTGCAAACATAAATCATGCGAGATTACTGACCACTCGCTTTCGGTCCTTGAGTAAGACGTGAAAACAAATACTGCTGCAGGCAAAAATTAATCATAAAGATGAGTCCCAAAATAACTTCAAATATTTTAAGATGAGTTTTATAACAAATTACTTATTAAGATCAATTACTGGATGAGAATCTTGTTGAACAAAATAGTTCCCCTCACATAAAAAAATCCCTTGGGATGAAAATGTTAGGAGAACTAATTTGCAAAAATCAAGTTCTCGCGCAAAAGTTTAGGTGACTCAGTTTTAGGATTTTTAACTATCTAACTTTCTTTCACAACAAATACTGAAACAATAAAAAGAAGAAAGAAGAAAATCACTTATCTTCGTTTGAAAAAGAGGTCGCATAATCTCCCAGAGCAGAAAAAGTCATGTCAGCCTCAATTTCTTCAATTTTGTACGTGATGGATAAAACTATCAGACATAGGAAGTAACTTGTCCTCAAGCCTTCATAAAGGCTCCCAAAAGGTTGATTTTCCCATTAACTAAAAAATTTAGAACATAAGGTTAGTGACGCAAGTTGATGATACCAATTAAAAAAGAATCGGCAAGTAAAATTAAAATCTTGGAGGATGAAAACGATAAAGTAAACCTGGATGAAACAGAAGAATGAATCCATAGAGTAATCGGAGAGCCAGAAAAATGGAGAATTGCAATGTTCAATCATGCCTTGTAAAATACGTCTTCCACCTCCGATTCTCTGATATCAACAGAAAGATTGCCAACACAAATCATGCGAGATTACTGACCACTCGCTTTCGGTCCTTCAGTAAGACGTCAAAACAAATACTGCTGCAGGCACAAATTAATCATAAAGATGAGTCCCAAAATAACTTCAAACATTATAATAAGAGTTTTCTAACAAATTATTTATTAAGATCAATTACTGGATGAGAATCTTGCCGAACAAAATAGTTCCTCTAACATAAAAAAATCCCTCGGGATGAAAATGTTAGGAGAACTAATTTGCAAAAATCAAGTTCTCACGCCAAAGTTTAGGAGACTTTGTTTTAGGATTTTTAACTATCAAATTTTCTTTCACCACCAATACTGAAACTATAAAAAGAAGGAAGAGGAAAATCACTTATCTTCTTTTGAAAGAGAGGTGCCACAATCTCCGAGGCTAGAAAAAGTCATGTCAGCCTCAATTTCTTCAATTTTGTACGTGGTGGCAGACATAGAAAGTAACTTCTCCTCAAGCCTCCAGCAAAGGCTCCCAAAAGGTTGATTTTCCCATTAACTACAAAATTTAAGACATAAGCTTAGTGACGCAAGTTGATGATACCAATTAAAAAAGAACCGGCACGTAAAATTATAATCTTGGACGAAGAAAACGATAAAGTGAACCTGGATGAAACAGAAGAATGAATCCAGAAAGTAATTGCAGAGCCAGAGACAGGGAGAATTGCAATGTTCAATCAGACCTCGTAAAATACCCTTCCACGCACAAATTAATCATAAAGATGAGTCCCAAAATAACTTCAAATATTTTAATATGAGTTTTATAACAAATTACTTATTAAGATCAATTACTGGATGAGAATCTTGCTGAACAAAATAGTTCCTCTAACATAAAAAAAATCCCTCAGGATGAAAATGTTAGGAGAACTAATTTGCAAAAATCAAGTACTCACGCCAAAGTTTAGGTGACTCTGTTTTAGGATTTTTAACTATCTAATTTTCTTTCACCACCAATACTGAAACAATAAAAAGAAGAAAGAGGAAAATCACTTATCATCGTTAGAAAGAGAGGTCGCAAAATCTCCGAGACTAGAAAAAGTAATGTCTGCCTCAAATTCTTCATTTTTGTATGTGTTGGATAAAACTATCAGACATAGAAATTAACTTCTCGTCAAGCCTTCAGCAAAGCCTCTAAAAAAGCTTGATTTTCCGATTGACTAAAAAATTTAAAACATAAGGTTAGTGACGCAAGTTGATGATACCAAAAAAAAAAGAACCGGCAAGTAAAATTAGAATCTTGGAGGATGAAAACGATCAAGCGAACCTGGATGAAACAGAAGAATGAATCCAGAGAGTAGTTGCAGAGCCAGAGAAATGGATAATTGCAATGTCCAATCAGGCGTTGTAAAATACGTCTTCCACCTCCGATTCTCTGATATCAACAGAAAGGTTGCCAACATAAATCATGTGAGATTACTGACCACTCGCTTTCGGTCCTTGAGTAAGACGTCAAAACAAATACTGCTGCAGGCAAAAATTAATCATAAAGATGAGTCCCAAAATAACTTCAAATATTTTAAGATGAGTTTTATAACAAATTACTTATTAAGATCAATTACTGGATGAGAATCTTGTTGAACAAAATAGTTCCCCTCACATAAAAAAATCCCTTGGGATGAAAATGTTAGGAAAACTAATTTGCAAAAATCAAATTCTCGCGCCAAAGTTTAGGTGACTCGGTTTTAGGATTTTTAACTATCTAACTTTCTTTCACAACCAATACTGAAACAATAAAAAGAAGAAAGAAGAAAATCACTTATCTTCGTTTGAAAAAAAGGTCGCATAATCTCCCAGACCAGAAAAAGTCATGTCAGCCTCAATTTCTTCAATTTTCTACGTGGTGGATAAAACTATCAGACATAGAAAGTAACTTCTCCTCAAGCCTCCAGCAAAGGCTCCCAAAAGGTTGATTTTCCCAATAACTACAAAATTTAAAACATAAGGTTAGTGACGCAAGTTGATGATACCAATAAAAAAAGAACCGGCACGTAAAATTAAAATCTTGGACGATGAAAACGATAAAGTGAACCTGGATGAAACAAAAGAATGAATCCTGAGAGTAATCGGAGTGCCAGAGAAATGGAGAATTGCAATGTTCAATCAGGCCTTGTAAAATACGTCTTCCACCTCCAATTCTCTGATATCAACAGAAAGGTTGCTAACACAAATCATGCGAGATTACTGACCACTCGCTTTCGGTCCTTCAGTAAGACGTCAAAACAAATACTGCTGCAGGCACAAATTAATCATAAAGATGAGTACCAAAATAACTTCAAATATTATAATATGAGTTTTATAACAAATTATTTATTAAGATCAATTACTGGATGATAATCTTGCCGAACAAAATAGTTCCTCTAACATAAAAAAATCCCTCGGGATGAAAATGTTAGGAGAACTAATTTGTAAAAATCAAGTTCTCACGCCAAAGTTTAGGAGACTTTGTTTTTGGATTTTTAACTATCAAATTTTCTTTCACCACCAATACTGAAACTATAAAAAGAAGGAAGAGGAAAATCACTTATCTTCTTTTGAAAGATAGGTGCCACAATCTCCGAGACTAGAAAAAGTCATGTCAACCTCAATTTCTTCAATTTTGTACGTGGTGGCACACATAGAAAGTAACTTCTCCTCAAGCCTCCAAGAAAGGCTCCCAAAAGGNTTTCTTTTTATAGTTTCAGTATTGGTGGTGAAAGAAAGTTAGATAGTTAAAAATNTCCGAGACTAGAAAAAGTCATGTCAACCTCAATTTCTTCAATTTTGTACGTGGTGGCACACATAGAAAGTAACTTCTCCTCAAGCCTCCAAGAAAGGCTCCCAAAAGGTTGATTTTCCCATTAACTACAAAATTTAAGAAATAAGCTTAGTGATGCAAGTTGATGATACCAATTAAAAAAGAACCGGCACGTAAAATTAAAATCTTGGACGATGAAAACGATAAAGTGAACCTGGATGAAACAGAAGAATGAATCCAGAAAATAATTGCAGAGCCAGAGAAAGGGAGAATTGCAATGTTCAATCAGACCTCGTAAAATACCTCTTCCAACTTCGATTCTCTGATATCAACAGAAAGGTTGCCAACACAAATCATGCGAGATTACTGACCACTCGCTTTCGGTCCTTGAGTAAGACGTCAAAACAAATACTGCTGCAGGCACAAATTAATAATAAAGATGAGTCCCAAAATAACTTCAAATATTTTAATATGAGTTTTATAACAAATTACTTATTAAGATCAATTACTGGATGAGAATCTTGCTGAACAAAATAGTTCCTCTAACATAAAAAAAATCCCTCGGGATGAAAATGTTAGGAGAACTAATTTGCAAAAATCAAGTACTCACGCCAAAGTTTAGGTGACTTTGTTTTAGGATTTTTAACTATCTAATTTTCTTTCACCACCAATACTGAAACAATAAAAAGAAGAAAGAGGAAAATCACTTATCATCGTTAGAAAGAGAGGTCGCATAATCTCCGAGACTAGAAAAAGTAATGTCTGCCTCAAATTCTTCATTTTTGTATGTGTTGGATAAAACTATCAGACATAGAAATTAACTTCTCGTCAAGCCTTCAGCAAAGCCTCTCAAAAAGCTTGATTTTCCGATTGACTAAAAAATTTAAAACATAAGGTTAGTGACGCAAGTTGATGATACCAAAAAAAAGAACCGGCAAGTAAAATTAGAATCTTGGAGGATGAAAACGATAAAGCGAACCTGGATGAAACAGAAGAATGAATCCAGAGAGTACTTGCAGAGCCAGAGAAATGGATAATTGCAATGTCCAATCAGGCCTTGTAAAATACGTCTTCTATCTCCGATTCTCTGATATCAACAGAAAGGTTGCAAACATAAATCATGCGAGATTACTGACCACTCGCTTTCGGTCCTTGAGTAAGACGTGAAAACAAATACTGCTGCAGGCAAAAATTAATCATAAAGATGAGTCCCAAAATAACTTCAAATATTTTAAGATGAGTTTTATAACAAATTACTTATTAAGATCAATTACTGGATGAGAATCTTGTTGAACAAAATAGTTCCCCTCACATAAAAAAATCCCTTGGGATGAAAATGTTAGGAGAACTAATTTGCAAAAATCAAGTTCTCGCGCAAAAGTTTAGGTGACTCAGTTTTAGGATTTTTAACTATCTAACTTTCTTTCACAACAAATACTGAAACAATAAAAAGAAGAAAGAAGAAAATCACTTATCTTCGTTTGAAAAAGAGGTCGCATAATCTCCCAGAGCAGAAAAAGTCATGTCAGCCTCAATTTCTTCAATTTTGTACGTGATGGATAAAACTATCAGACATAGGAAGTAACTTGTCCTCAAGCCTTCATAAAGGCTCCCAAAAGGTTGATTTTCCCATTAACTAAAAAATTTAGAACATAAGGTTAGTGACGCAAGTTGATGATACCAATTAAAAAAGAATCGGCAAGTAAAATTAAAATCTTGGAGGATGAAAACGATAAAGTAAACCTGGATGAAACAGAAGAATGAATCCATGGAGTAATCGGAGAGCCAGAAAAATGGAGAATTGCAATGTTCAATCATGCCTTGTAAAATACGTCTTCCACCTCCGATTCTCTGATATCAACAGAAAGATTGCCAACACAAATCATGCGAGATTACTGACCACTCGCTTTCGGTCCTTGAGTAAGACGTCAAAACAAATACTGCTGCAGGCACAAATTAATCATAAAGATGATCCCAAAATAACTTCAAACATTATAATAAGAGTTTTCTAACAAATTATTTATTAAGATCAATTACTGGATGAGAATCTTGCCGAACAAAATAGTTCCTCTAACATAAAAAAATCCCTCGGGATGAAAATGTTAGGAGAACAAATTTGCAAAAATCAAGTTCTCACGCCAAAGTTTAGGTGACTTTGTTTTAGGATTTTTAACTATCAAATTTTCTTTCACCACCAATACTGAAACAATAAAAAGAAGAAAGAAGAAAATCACTTATCTTCGTTTGAAAAAGAGGTCGCATAATCTCCCAGAGCAGAAAAAGTCATGTCAGCCTCAATTTCTTCAATTTTGTACGTGGTGGCAGACATAGAAAGTAACTTCTCCTCAAGCCTCCAGCAAAGGCTCCCAAAAGGTTGATTTTCCCATTAACCACAAAATTTAAGACATAAGCTTAGTGACGCAAGTTGATGATACCAATTAAAAAAGAACCGGCACGTAAAATTAAAATCTTGGACGAAGAAAACGATAAAGTGAACCTGGATGAAACAGAAGAATAAATCCAGAAAGTAATTGCAGAGCCAGAGAAAGAGAGAATTGCAATGTTCAATCAGACCTCGTAAAATACCTCTTCCATATCCGATTCTCTGATATCAACAGAAAGGTTGCCAACACAAATCATGCGAGATTATTAACCACTCGCTTTCGGTCCTTGAGTAAGACGTCAAAACAAATACTGCTGCAGGCACAAATTAATCATAAAGATGAGTCCCAAAATAACTTCAAATATTTTAAGATGAGTTTTATAACAAATTACTTATTAAGATCAATTACTGGATGAGAATCTTGCTGAACAAAATAGTTCATCTAACATAAAAAAAATCCCTCGGGATGAAAATATTAGGAGAACTAATTTGCAAAAATCAAGTACTCACGCCAAAGTTTAGGTGACTTTGTTTTAGGATTTTTAACTATCTAATTTTCTTTCACCACCAATACTGAAACAATAAAAAGAAGAAAGAGGAATATCACTTATCATCGTTAGAAAGAGAGGTCGCATAATCTCCGAGACTAGAAAAAGTAATGTCTGCCTCAAATTCTTCATTTTTGTATGTGTTGGATAAAACTATCAGACATAGAAATTAACTTCTCGTCAAGCCTTCAGCAAAGCCTCTCAAAAAGCTTGATTTTCCGATTGACTAAAAAATTTAAAACTTAAGGTTAGTGACGCAAGTTGATGATACCAAAAAAAAGAACCGGCAAGTAAAATTAGAATCTTGGAGGATGAAAACGATAAAGCGAACCTGGATGAAACAGAAGAATGAATCCAGAGAGTACTTGCAGAGCCAGAGAAATGGATAATTGCAATGTCCAATCAGGCCTTGTAAAATACGTCTTCTATCTCCGATTCTCTGATATCAACAGAAAGGTTGCAAACATAAATCATGCGAGATTACTGACCACTCGCTTTCGGTCCTTGAGTAAGACGTGAAAACAAATACTGCTGCAGGCAAAAATTAATCATAAAGATGAGTCCCAAAATAACTTGAAATATTTTAAGATGAGTTTTATAACAAAGTACTTATTAAGATCAATTACTGGATGAGAATCTTGTTGAACAAAATAGTTCCCCTCACATAAAAAAATCCCTTGGGATGAAAATGTTAGGAGAACTAATTTGCAAAAATCAAGTTCTCGCGCAAAAGTTTAGGTGACTCAGTTTTAGGATTTTTAACTATCTAACTTTCTTTCACAACAAATACTGAAACAATAAAAAGAAGAAAGAAGAAAATCACTTATCTTCGTTTGAAAAAGAGGTCGCATAATCTCCCAGAGCAGAAAAAGTCATGTCAGCCTCAATTTCTTCAATTTTGTACGTGATGGATAAAACTATCAGACATAGGAAGTAACTTGTCCTCAAGCCTTCATAAAGGCTCCCAAAAGGTTGATTTTCCCATTAACTAAAAAATTTAGAACATAAGGTTAGTGACGCAAGTTGATGATACCAATTAAAAAAGAATCGGCAAGTAAAATTAAAATCTTGGAGGATGAAAACGATAAAGTAAACCTGGATGAAACAGAAGAATGAATCCATGGAGTAATCGGAGAGCCAGAAAAATGGAGAATTGCAATGTTCAATCATGCCTTGTAAAATACGTCTTCCACCTCCGATTCTCTGATATCAACAGAAAGATTGCCAACACAAATCATGCGAGATTACTGACCACTCGCTTTCGGTCCTTGAGTAAGACGTCAAAACAAATACTGATGCAGGCAAAAATTAATCATAAAGATGAGTCCCAAAATAACTTGAAATATTTTAAGATGAGTTTTATAACAAATTACTTATTAAGATCAATTACTGGATGAGAATCTTGCTGAACAAAATAGTTCCCAAACACAAAAAAAATCCCTTGGGATGAAAATGTTAGGAGAACTAATTTGAAAAAATCAAGTTCTCACGCCAAAGTTTAGGTGAGTCGGTTTCAGAATTTTTAACTATCTAACTTTCTTTCACCACCAATACTGAAACTATAAAAAGAAGGAAGAGGAAAATCACTTATCTTCTTTCGAAAAAGAGGTGCCACAATCTCCGAGAGTAGAAAAAGTTATGTCAGCCTCAATTTCTTCAAGTTTGTACGTGGTGGATAAAACTATCAGACATAGAAAGTAACTTCTCCTCAAGCCTCCAACAAAGGCTCCCAAAAGGTTGATTTTCCCATTAACTACAAAATTTAAGAAATAAGGCTATTGACACAAGTTGATGATACCAATTAAAAAAGATCCGACATCTAAAATTAAAATCTTGGACGATGAAAAGGATAAAGTGAACCTGGATGAAACAGAACAATGAATCCAGAGAGTAATTGCAGAGCCAGAGAGAAAGGGAGAATTGCAATGTTCAATCAGGCCTTTTAAAATACGTCTTCCATCTCCGATTCTCTGATATCAACAGAAAGATTGCCAACATAAATCATGCGAGATTACTGACCACTCGCTTACGGTGCTTGAGTAAGACGTCAAAACAAATACTGCTGCAGGCACAAATTAATCATAAAGATGAGTCCCAAAATAACTTCAAATATTTTAATATGAGTTTTATAACAAATTACTTAATAAGATCAATTATTGGATGAGAATTTGCTGAACAAAATAGTTCCCCTAACATAAAAAAAATCCATGGGGATGAAAATGTTAGGAGAACTAATTTGCAAAAATCAAATTCTCACGCCAAAGTTTAGGTGACTCGGTTTTATGATTTTTAACTATCTAATTTTCTTTCACCACCACTACTGAAACTATAAAAAGAAGGAAGAGAAAAATCACTTATCTTCTTTTGAAAGAGAGGTGGCACAATCTCCGAGACTAGAAAAAGTCATGTCAGCTTCAATTTCTTCGTTTTGGTACGTGGTGGATAAAAATATCAGACATAGAAAGTAACTTGTCCTCAAGCCTTAAGAAAAGGCTCCCAAAAAGGTTGATTTTCGCATTAACTAAAAATTTTAGAACATAAGGTTAGTGACGCAAGTTGATGATACCAATTAAAAAAAAATCGGCAAGTAAAATTAAAATCTTGGAGGATGAAAACGATAAAGTGAACCTGGATGAAACAGAAGAATGAATCCATAGAGTAATCGGAGAGCCAGAGAAATGGAGAATTGCAATGTTCAATCATGCCTTGTAAAATACGTCTTCCACCTCCGATTCTCTGCTATCAACAGAAAGATTGCCAACATAAATCATGCGAGATTACTGACCACTCGCTTTCGGTCCTTGAATAAGATGTCAAAACAAATACTGCTGCAGGCAAAAATTAATCATAAAGATGAGTCCCAAAATAACTTCAAATATTTTAAGATGAGTTTTATAACAAATTACTTATTAAGATCAATTACTGGATTGAAAATCTTGCTGAACAAAATAGTTCCCTAACATAAAAAAAATCCCTTGGGATGAAAATGTTAGGAGAACTAATTTGAAAAAATCAAGTTCTCACGCCAAAGTTTAGGTGACTCGGTTTTAGGATTTTTAAATATCTAACTTTCTTTCACCACCAATACTGAAACTATAAAAAGAAGGAAGAGGAAAATCACTTATCTTCTTTTAAAAAAGAGGTGCCACAATCTCCGAGAGTAGAAAAAGTCATGTCAACCTCAATTTCTTCAATTTTGTACGTGGTGGATAAAACTATCAGACATAGAAAGTAACTTCTCCTCAAGCCTCCAACAAAGGCTTCCAAAAAGTTGATTTTCCCATTAACTACAAAATTTAAGAAATAAGGTTAGTGACCCAAGTTGATGATACCAATTAAAAAAGAACCGGCACCTAAAATTAAAATCTTGGACGATGAAAACGATAAAGTGAACCTGGATGAAACAAAACAATGAATCTAGAGAGTAATTGCAGAGCCAGAGAGAAAGGGAGAATTGCAATGTTCAATCAGGCCTTTTAAAATACGTCTTCCATCTCCGATTCTCTGATATCAACAGAAAGGTTGCCAACATAAATCATGCGAGATTACTGACCACTCGCTTTCGGTGCTTGAGTAAGACGTCAAAACAAATACTGATGCAGGCACAAATTAATCATAAAGATGAGTCCCAAAATAACTTCAAATATTTTAATATGAGTTTTATAACAAATTACTTAATAAGATCAATTATTGGATGAGAATTTCCTGAACAAAATAGTTCCCCTAACATAAAAAAAATCCATGGGGATGAAAATGTTAGGAGAACTAATTTGCAAAAATCAAATTCTCACGCCAAAGTTTAGGTGACTCGGTTTTATGATTTTTAACTATCTAATTTTCTTTCACCACCACTACTGAAACTATAAAAAGAAGGAAGAGAAAAATCACTTATCTTCTTTTGAAAGAGAGGTGGCACAATCTCCGAGACTAGAAAAAGTCATGTCAGCTTCAATTTCTTCGTTTTGGTACGTGGTGGATAAAAATATCAGACATAGAAAGTAACTTGTCCTCAAGCCTTAAGAAAAGGCTCCCAAAAAGGTTGATTTTCGCATTAACTAAAAATTTTAGAACATAAGGTTAGTGACGCAAGTTGATGATACCAATTAAAAAAAAATCGGCAAGTAAAATTAAAATCTTGGAGGATGAAAACGATAAAGTGAACCTGGATGAAACAGAAGAATGAATCCATAGAGTAATCGGAGAGCCAGAGAAATGGAGAAATGCAATGTTCAATCAGCCCTTGTAAAATACGTTTTCCACCTCCGATTCTCTGATATCAACAGAAAGGTTGCCAACATAAATCATGCGAGATTACTGACCACTCGCTTTCGGTCCTTGATTAAGATGTAAAAACAAATACTGCTGCAGGCAAAAATTAATCATAAAGATGAGTCCCAAAATAACATCAAATATTTTAAGATAGTTTTATAACAAATTACTTATTAAGATCAATTACTGGATGAGAATCTTGCTGAACAAAATAGTTCCCCTAACATAAAAAAAATCCCTGGGGATGAAAATGTTAGGAGAACTAATTTGCAAAAATCAAGTTCTCACGCCGAAGTTTAGGTGACTCGGTTTTAGGATTTTTAACTATCTAACTTTCTTTCACCACCAATACTGAAACGACAAAAAGAAGGAAGAGGAAAATCACTTATCTTCGTTTGAAAGAGAGGTGGAACAATCTCCGCGACTAGAAAAAGTCATGTCTGCCTCAATTTCTTCATTTTTGTACGTGGTGGATAAAATTATCAGACATAGAAAGTAACTTCTCCTCAAGCCTTGAGCAAAGGCTCTCAAAAAGCTTGTTTTTCCCATTAACTACAAAATTTAAAACATAAGGTTAGTGACGCAAGTGAATGATGCCAATAAGAAAAGAACGGAAAATTAAAATCTTGGAGGATGAAAACGATAAAGTGAACCTGGATGAAACAGAAGAATGAATCCAGAGAATAATTGCACCCATTTAGAGCCAGAGAAAGAGAGAATTGCAATGTTTATTCATGCCTTGTAAAATGCGTCTTCCACTTCCAATTCTCTGATATCAACAAAAAGGTTGCCAACATAAATCATGCAAGATTACTGACCACTCGCTTTCGGTCCTCGAGGAAGACATCAAAGCAAATACTGCAGGCACAAATTAATCATAAAGATGAGTCCAAAAATAACTTCAAATATTTCAATATGAGTTTTATAACAAATTACTAATTTTTTATAAATTATGGATGAGAATCTTGTTGAACAAAATAGTTCCCCTAACATAAAAAAAATCCCTTGGGATAAAAATGTTAGGATAACTAATTTGCAAAAATAAGTTCTCAAGCCAAAGTTTAGGTGACTTGGTTTTAGGATTTTTAACTATCTAACTTTCTTTCACCGCCGATACTGAAACAATAAAAAGAAAGAAGAGGAAAATCACTTATCTCCGTTTGAAAGAATGTTCGCATAATCTCCGAGACTAGAAAGAGTCAAGTATTCATCAATTTCTTCATTTTTATATGTAGTGGATAAAACTATCACACATAGAAAGTAACTTCTCGTCAAGCCTTACGCAAAGGCTCTCAAAAAGCTTGATTTCCCCATTAACTACAAAATTTAAAACATAAGGTTAGTGACGCAAGTTGNAGCTCTCAAAAAGCTTTATTTCCCATCAACTACAAAATTTAAAACATAAGGTTAGTGACGCAAGTTGATGATACCAATAAAAAAAGAACCGGCATGTAAAATTAGAATCTTGAAGAAAGATGCTAAAAGTTTGAAAAATAGTCATCATCATCATCACCATTATCATAGCATATTCTCGCTAGTTGCGGGGCCAGCTAAATGGAATTTAGATCTCCTAATCAATCGATTTTCCCACATGTCATCTCTTACATTTAAAACCACTAACTTAGTGGCGCAAGTTGATGACACCGATAAAAAAAAATTTTCCATGTAAAATTAGATCTTGGAGGATGACGCTATCTGTTGGAAAAATTGTGAAAAAGGGCTTCCTCTTATGTTAATTTTCATGTGCCTAACAACAGAAAGGGGGTCTGACAGAAAAACTGAAAATCATTTCAACATCTCAGACATTCTGAACATTGTAACATCATAACCACTAGAATTTGCATTAAAAAAGAATTGTCCAGGTTATTTCCATTATTAGTAAAAATTACATCTCTTTCGTTTTAAACCCAAATCATCACCATTGGAAAAGCAAACTTGATAATCTACAACTTTTATTTGAACACGAACTTCGGATAATGTGTGGAACGTTCCCAGTAATTCGAAAAACACAACTCATTCAATTTTCGATCTAAAATAGCATTGTGTTTGGGACAATACGTAGCCCAGTTGTTCTATGGAAGAAGGAAATTTTTCTTAACAGAGGATCGCATATATGCTTACCATTATAATATGCAAAATAACATATGGGGAACAGAAAATAGCTAACTATTGCTCCTACACCATATCTCTTTCCCTTCATATTATATTCAGAAGTATCATAAACACTAACCTTTTGGTGTCCCCTTTGAACGCTGAAATCACGGCTATGCAAAGCAGCAACACTTCCATATTGATCACTAAGCAGTTGGACTTCAAGATGTCGGATCTGAGAAAGAAAACCATATTGATGTTAAAATAAAATCTCATTGATGCACTCCTTAGACTTTAGAGTACAAGAAAATAATGTTCTAACCTAAGAAGCAACCTACATTATGAATATGGGAGACCCAGGAACTTCACCTTGAACTTGCTTGAATAAAGCCCGGACTTCATCATCATTATGGACCTATAGTTAGATACATGATCAATTATGTATGTCTTACAGAAACTATGGTACAAAGAAAATCAAACTTGAAACTCAAAAAAATCAAGTTCAAAATGCTTGCTCCTAGTCAAAATGATACAGTTCACTTGGCACTTAACTAAAATATGGCAATAATTATACCTTTCTAAGCAAAGAGGCATGGCTTCAGAAACGGATACGAACATGAGAACCACTCCAAGGCAGAGTTGGCACTTCTGCAGCTTGTGCAATTAACGGCGAACCAATTTTACCTCCCAATGAAACCATCAATGCAGAGGGTGGTCCCAAAAATATGATGCCTTTTGCAATCAAGATACTATGAATCGGTCTCTTCCCTCCAAGGGCATGACAAAACTCATTCACTTCAAGTACTGAGCTTGTAGACCTTGATGCAGCAGGTCCATTTACATATCCATTAGGTTGCCTACCACCGGCTGACACCTGCTTCTTTAAGCTTCTGACATATTGAAGTAGCTGAAGAAAACAACATTCATTAAGAACAGAATAATATCGGTTTTTATATATGTCTAATCTCATGTCAAACTGAAGTATCTGATAATTAAGACTAATTATTCTAGTACTAGCTTTTGGCCCTTTTGGACAACTCTATAACAAAAACCTAACGAAGTTTGGCAAATAAAATCACCTAGATCAAAACTAACAATAAGGATATTTTCAGAAACTAATGTTAAGGACCAAAACAAAATCTTGATGGTCATTTGTAAAGAAATATTTTCCTAAAAATTGAACTAATAAAATCGTAGTCTATCATCTGATATATCAGTACAAAAAGAGTTCCTCTTAACAGCAAACGTATTCAATCTAAAAATACTAAACAGCTGAATAAAGAATTAGAGACTCCTATACATGGAGTCAACATTCTCGAGATTGATCTAATATAAATACACACAAAATTCATCGAATTAGCAGAAGGAAGAGAAAATCAATAAAATTGAAAATGGAAATCGTAGTAAAATACAGGGAAAATGGGGATATCGGATTTGCAGACTTACTAGCAACGTAACTCTATCATCCTTGACACTTTCAAAGCTCTGATTCCTCAAGCCGTCGGAAATCCAATCGATGGAGGCGGTGGCGGAGGGAGAGGCGCTGCCATCCATTGAAGTCCAAAAATTCAAAGCAAACTCGAGTCGTGATCGGAGCTGGTGGCCGCGCGACGAAACTCGCCGGAAAGCTCGAATCGCGGCTGGAAATTACTGGATAAGATTGGAATTGGTTCGAAATTATCATAAGCTTCGATTTCGACCAAAACTCAGCCTGAAATCGAAGGAATAAACGGTGTAATAGCCGAATTTTTTGAAATACTCGAGCGCGCAGTTTCTGGTCGCAATTTGGAGTTTCGGGACGCGCGAGTCTTGATCAAATCGTCCGATTCGGACCATCTAGGATTGGGCTGGTTGAAGGGTAGTCGGACGACCTGTTTCCCGTGGCACACAGGTAGCAGCGGCGACAAAATCGGACGGGAGAGGACGAAATCGGGTTGGCGCCTGCTCAAACTTCGTGCATTTGCCCATTGTACCGTTGTGAGATTATATTTGGAAACAAAATATTTGGTGCGTATAAGAAAAGATTTGACATAACGTTAAAATTCCATTTTAGGAAGTTTTCGGTTGTTGATTATTATTATTTTTACATGTATCTTGGATAAAAATTGAAAATATTCATTAATTAATCATTAAATTTCTAGAAAATGCTTAAATGTTGAAATAAAATAAATTATCGTATGGACTTAAAATAAGCCTATACTACTATTTACAAATTATTATAAATAATTTAATTGATATATTATTCAACTAAAAAATCAGTTTTATTATAAAAATATTATATTTATTTAAAAGTTATATTATGATAAATAAATAACATATTTTTTATTAATTAAAATATTAAAATATATGATTTTATTTATATCATTATATTTGTACTATAGAATTATTTTGATATGGTTGATGACCGAGGATCATATAAATTATCTTATTGAGCCTATTTATTTTTAATAATAGATTCTAATATCTGCTACTCATCGTACTTCGTTGCCATCCTCTTCCTTCTATTTCCCTACCTACCCTCACTTTTTTCCTTAAATAAAATATTATACTTATAAAATAAAAAAACCAAGACTAGTTTAAAGAAAAATATATATAATTAATTTTTTATTTTAGTGAGATATTAACATTAATTTTAAATGGATATTGTAAATGTTGATGTGATAAAGATAATTCATAATTGCTTAGTACTTTTTATGATTGAAGTTAGTAACTAATTTTAATTAATAGTATATACTATTAATATTCCAATAATCTAAAGAAATAATTAAGGGGTACTTTTGTCAACTTGTAGAGTAAAAAATAATAGTAGAGTGTGATTAGTAAAATATGGAGTGTAAATATCACTACCATATAGAATAATACTGTATAATAATGCATAAACTTTTTGGAGTAACTAACTTGATCATTTTAATATATGAAGAAAAATTCCATTTCTTTTATCCAATAAAAGTTATTAGAGTTATTGAATCAAAAAAAAAAAGTTATTAGAGTTATTTGTACCAAAATCCCTTATGAAATATCGAAAATGCATACTTCAAGCTCATGAAAATTAAATAAGCATCTCAGCACTTTTATAAAAACGGCACGTCTCATAATTCATTTGTCAGTCTCTAGCTAACTGAATGTTCTTGCACATTTTCATCTTGATCTTTTGATATTTCTGTTGTATATTGCACTTCAAGCTCCACCATCTTCGAGATATCGATATTTTCTTTTTCAAATGCCAACTTCTTCGGTGTATTAAGCATTCCAGCTTCGTTAAAAGTCACATATCTACTAATTATGCATTTTCTTATATCAGAGTTCCACAACTTTTACTCTTTCACACCTTCACGATATCCAAGAAAAATGCATTTATTTGCCCTGGGTTCAATCTTGTCTTCATTTACATGAGCATAAGCGAGACAACCAAATATCTTCGAATTATCATGTTGGGCAGGAGAACCCGACCACATCTCCTCGAGAGTCTCCAAAAGATGGACATATGTACACTAGGTGGCAAGTTGTGTTAATAGCTTTAGAGAGCATGCATCTGGCTCTTTCTATCAAAGTTCTATTCATTCATTCTGTATGACCGTTTTTTTGTGAAGCATTTCTCATAATATGATGTTTCACATAGCTTGATCCTTGCAGAAATTATCAAATTCTCTTCCACAAAATTCCAAACCATTCTCAATTCTCATACGCTTGATTTGTTTTCATGTCTGATTCTCGATTAATGTTTTCCATTGCTTGAATTTGACTAAGACTTTATTTTTATATTTCAAGATGTATATCAAAACCTTCCTTGAGTAGTCATAAATGAAAGTTCACATGTATCTATCACCACCAAGATAAGGAACTCGAGAAGGACCCCATAGATCATAGTGGATGTAATCTATTGCGCCCTTCGTCCGATGTACTGATGTGTTAAACTTCACTCGACACTATTTTCCAAATATACAAAGTTCACATAAATATAATTTTCCGATCTTTTAGCCACAAAGAAGTCTTTGCTTACTTAGTTCTGCCTGACCTTTTTCAATGATATGCCCAATACACATTTTCATAATTTGGTGACATCATAATCAACCATTGATGAAACAACATCAACTCTAATAACTGTGATTCCCTCTAGTATATAAATTCCCTTAACTTTCTTGCCTTCATAATAGTCAGGGAACCTCTTGAAATAGACTCCACATTTTCCTTTGAAAGTGTATCCATTATGGTCAAGCATACTCAAGGAAATCGGGTTCTTCTTCAATCCTGGAAAATATCTGACTCTGTCAAAGTTTTCATAATTCTATCGAACATTTTGATCCTTATTGTGCATTTACCAATTACTTTACAGGGTTTGTTATCACCTAAAAGGACCTTGCCCACACATATCCAAGGATTAGTAAATCGCAAACCAATCCTTACGAAGACATATGTGATATGAGCAGACTGAAACAAGGATTCATTCATTGTATGAGTCATGTTCGGAAACTATAAGAACATATGCATTGCTTTGATCAAAATTTGATAAATTAAACTTTTAATATTAAAAAAGATGGAGGTTTATAATACTTATAGGTCTTTTCAAGTATAAAATATTTTTGTTTGATTTTTACATAAATTTATCAAAATATTATATATCTATAATAAAGTGCGTGAATTATAATACATAATTTTAGGAATATCATAATTTATTAAGTTTCAAAAAATAATAATGAGAGGGAAAATGAGCCAGTCGAAGGGGCATTTTTATTTATCCGTTTCTGTTTTTCTGTTAGTCGCGGTTTCCGGATCAACCCAATTTTATAATTATTTAATTTAAGGAGATGATAACTTACACAACAATTTAAGTTATATAAATTAATAAAATTTATGTCTAGTATTTAACTAAAATTAAAATTGATTATTGAAACATTATTGTTCGAATGAAAGTGGGACTAAAATATTCGAAAAGAAGAATTCAAAATTAATATGATCATTCCACCTTTCTCTTTTCATGTGGACTAAAATGCTGGTGAAACTTTTTATCGCTCTAAATATATATTTTACACACTTACTTAATAGTTCACATTTCTCTTTTCATGTCATTTTAATTTCAAAATTGAAGAATTTTATTTTTTTAAAAAAAAACTTTCTTATCTATTCTTTTCGGAATACACAAATCGTATGTGCAACAATCTGCTAGTAATTAATAATTTTTTTTGTCTATTTAAATTTTAAAAGTGATTGTAATGAATGTAGGATTAATAATTCAAGAAGAAGTATTCTAAATTAGTGGGGATCAATCTCTTATAGATAATAGTCGTTGGTTGATGTACATACATAATATCTAAATATTTTAAGCAAATTCAAAATTTAACGTGATTTCATTTAGTTTGCACATAGTGTTATTGTATTATATATAATAAAACATCTTTACTTTCCGATCAAAGTATTAATATTGATATTTAAATTAATAATTTATACTTAATATTTAGTCAATCACGAGTACTGGAGTGTATTCGTTGCATAGATTCGTTAACTTTTTTAAAATGATATATTTTTATGGAGTTGATAAATTTCTAGTTACTTACTTTTGTATAAGCTTACATAATTATAAAAATGTTCATATAATCTTGTAAATTTATTTTACAGAACTTTTATAGACATTTCTAAACATTTTTATAGAATCTAATGGATTTTGTAATTTATGATTGCGTTTTTTATTTGAACCAGCAATTGATCGTGAATAATTTTTATTTTTATTAAAATATTTTTATCCATCAATAATAATTTTTACTCATCGATTTGATTTATGAAAGAATGAGTAAATAATAAATTTATTGCAATTAAACTTCAATTATTATCGATAATTCAACATATTTGATTAATTTATTAATAATTTTTTAAATTTGTAACAATAAATTTTCAATATTAATAAATAATTAAATAATATCATTCGTTTTAACTAATTTTTTTAGTGAAAGAATATATTGATTTTGTTTTTGAAAATATGTCTAGCAATAAAATAAAAAATTATTTTTACCTGAAAATATAGAATAAAGAAGTTTAAATATTTGCAATTAATGTGAATTATAAATTTTTAATATATTTAATTCCATATAATTATATTTATATGTGTATGCTCATAAATTTTTAAAAGTATGACACTGTGTCAATTAATATATATAAGTGAATAAATTCTTTAATTCACAATCGTATGAATGAATTTTGAGTTATAATCAAATCAAGCCACAAATTCAAAAATAATAATAATAAATAATTAAAACATCAATTTTTACATAATAATTAATCAAATAAATAAATTTTAATTATTAAAAATAATTATTACTTGGACCAATCAAATATTATAATTTTTTTGTTTTATATTTAATATTTTTATTTAAAAATAATAAATATTATTTTAAATGTTTTTGTGATCGAAGTGGGAAAATAAAACGAATGACATTAATTCATTTTAAACAATCTAAATAAATATTAGCACTAGGAAAAAAATATGTCTATGAAAGAATAGGAAAAACACATGGAAAAGAGAAGAATGAATTAACTAGTTTTTGTATAGAGATTATTTTTAATAAAAATGAAAATGAGTATACATGAGTTTTAGACATTTTTCATTTAAATTTAATCCAAATATTTAGGTTGAAGGAAAAACAATTTTTAACATTTTATAGTTGTACATTAGACTTTAATTCTCATATTTAATAGGTTTTCAAGGAGTCATTAAAAGTTCACCAACATTTTGAATACCTCTACACTTTTGTAAAAATTTTGAAAGTCAAGTTTGAATATCGCATGACTTCTAAAAACTCTACAAAAGTTTAATATGAATATCACTAAACTTTTATAGAGTATATAAAAATTTATATTGAGTACCTCTAAAATTTTAAATTATACAAAAGTTATTAAAAATTTAGAACCAATACACCACCTAAATTTTTATTTTTCATACGTCTGTAAAATTAAATGGCAGAAACTCCAGCAGGTCCCTTAAATGAACACATCATATCTTGATACAACTAATGAAAAATCATTTTTTTATCACCTAGACGCTTCTAATCACCTCGATTTTCAGAAGTCGCCTAATGTAATATATATAATTTTTTTAAAAAAATAATTGTTTGATGTATTTTTCAATCAATTTATATCATATAAAGAAAAAAAATTATGTCATTGATTTTGAATTTGAACTCAATATAGAAGAATTCTTTGAGAAATAAAGAGATAAACAAAACAAATTAAATATTTTGGTAAAAAAATAAAAACTGCCTATGCGGTAAGTGGTGTGTGGCTGTTTCAGTCTTTCAGAACACCGGAAACAATAGAAACCAACCTAGTTCCAATAACACTTATATTCTGAATTCTTACAGTTAATGTACCCTTCTACCTGTTCTTGTCCAAGAAACATTAAAAACTTCTAAACATCACATCAAACTAATCCCAAATAATTGGCTGCTCGAAAATTAAAGGGAACTTTGTGCTGCTGCTTAAATAGAGATTGAACAGGGAATTAACATATGGTATGAATAAATAGTTTATAATTAATTTTAAACAGATCGAAGTCATCAAGATGGCAGGTTCATCCGGCTGAAGAAAGGGTCTTCCGGAAGTTCAAATGACATTCACCTCATCAGAATTCTTGTCACCAACCTAGGAACGATTCCCATATCGCCTGTATTATTATATCTGAATGGGATTTGTGGACACGCTACTCAAATAGCCAATATATACACACAGTTGTAGATCATGGACTGATTCGAATAGATCTTGATGCATGGTTCTTCCAAATAGGTAATCACTTCACAGTTGGGGGAGTTTGATACTGATCCACATGAGCTCCATTATTAAATTTCCCACTCGGCTGCCTCACTTTAAAACTGAATTGCTTCATTGGCTTTGGATGGAACAGAGATTCGAACATTTTCTCTAAAGACTGAGCCGTATATTTGGCGTATTTGCTTGCACTTTGGTCTTGTTCAACCAACGGGCCATAATTCTGCATGTAGCTGCGATAAACTGGTACAATTGTCTGAATAATAACCTGGCATGTTCTCTCCCGCAAATCTTTTTCTGAAATAACCCAGTTGGACTGCTTTTTATACATGTTGTCAAACGCTTCATTAAAAGCCTTTAACCTCTGTTTTACAAGATTCCGAGCCGTTGCACGCCCACCTGAAAAAAGAATCAGACCTTCCCGGCTTAAGAGAGCTGGAAGTTTTCCCCAGCTCTCACGAAAAAATGTAGTCGAATAGTACTCCTTGTACTGCTCGTGTTCTCTTAGCCAAGAATCTCCAAGAAGAGCACCAAGTTTCGTGCCTTTCAGATACTTATAGACATGCCAGTGATTGTTCATCAAGAATAAATAAGATGAAACAGCGTCTTCATAACCTTTGGACCATGTTTCCAAGTTCAGTTCGATGGCCTTAACCAAATTCAAAAGCTCGTCTGTGAGGATTCTCTCTTGGAATTTTTCATGCCTCCAACTTCTTTCAATGACTAGAACTTGCGTAAGAATTGGCTTATATTCATCCCCAAGAAGCTTATTGCAGTAGTCAGTGATAAAAGTCACCACTCTTGGAATACTACAATCCACAGGAGGTGGCGTGTGCTTCTGCAGTTCAACTTGAATCGAAAGCTCCCAGAAAATCTCGGAGGCGCCTTCTATCACTCTCTTAATTAGATCCCGAGTTAGATTTTGGATCTCCGCACAGGCTGCTCCACCAAAGAGACGGTTGAAATCCAATCTTAGTTTATTTAAGGATGCAAAAACTTCCAGCAATTTCAAAAGTTTGATAGGATCCTTCTTACTCTCGGCGACTGTTTTACCAAACTGAAGGAAAGCAAGAATCCCGGCCTGGGAAGCTATTCTTGCAAAACACGACTTCCACACATCCAATCCCATCCTCTCAAACACATCATTGCAAAGTTTGTACTCAGATTCGAACAGGTGCTTCACGGCAAACTCCAAATGCCTACCCCACTGAGCTATGTATATCTCTATGCTTGCCACATCATTGAACTCAGACACAGATATTTCAAGGTAATCTAGATTTAGTGCTCGCAAACTCGCACGTACATTTGAGCTACGGACCTCAACATAGATGGATATACACTTGTCAAGCCTGTCATTTAAAATCAATCTCCCCAAAATAGCCTGTAATTTCTGGATAACAGCAACTGGCAAAGGTGATGGAGCAATGCAGGCCTGTTCGCCTGCCATGGTTGGAGAGGACATAGGCAATGGAACGCTATTCTCAATTAAAAGGCGCCTAAACTCGTTTTGCAATCTATCCAACGAGACTTCAAGAAGGCCCCCATCAAGATGGCCCTTTTCTTCCCCCGCCTCAAGTTCCCGTAGACTGTTAAGTGCCTTTTTTAAACCCGAAATAAATCTTTCATCAGCCACCCTGTGATCCTCCAGATACTCCACGATATCAGCCAACCACTGAATTGCCATCCCACAATTCTCCCCCAAGAACCTCAATGCCTCTTCAAGCCGTTTAAGCACACCAAGATACCCCGGAAGATCATATTGGGGATCGGATAACGATTTCTCAAGCCCATGAATGGCATCGAAAACCTTAAGAACAGCAGCAGCAGGGACCACGGCTCGATTTATATGACCACTAACAGCACCAAGGGCATCTCTTTGAGCCCTTATCGGTCGAATCGCCAGTTCCAAAGCAGGCAGTCTTTGGCTAATCTCGTCCAATCTTGGCCCAGCTTCTTCTAAAGACAAACCCAAAGCCTTGGATTTCTCTACACTGGCTTTTAGCAACTTCCTAGCAGATACCAAATTTTCATTGCCTTTATCCATCAGTGCCAATCAATTCACAAACAGCTCTATCCAATTTCAAATATTTGCTCGATCGTATTCTGCACCGACAGGTAAAAGACTAATCTTTTTTGCACCTTTTCCTCTTATTTCTCGCTCTTTAACTGGGAATCAAACGAAACAAGAAAAAATTAATCTGGGTTCCTGTATAACTCAACTTCCATTCTTTTCATCACCAGACTCCAACGAATCTTGACCTAAAAACACAAAAAATCAGTAATAAATCCCACCACGTGGACTCAAAACCGTAAAAATCAACACTTTCCTCTAAAAATACAACTTAGATCTTATCTGCTGCCTAATGGGCCAAAAATACAGTAAAAAATGATAGACAAACTCACTTGGAATCTTTATGACGGATTGCCAATCAGAGGTCGGCGCAGCTCCACACCACAGCAGACACGATCCAAAAATGTAATGAAACAACAAGACTCTATAAAGAGAGAGAAGGAATCCTCTTAATCGAGAGCTAATAAGTGAGAAGGGTTTTGGTTCACCGTCTTTGCTGAAAGTCCAGCGGATCGTGCCAACACAGTAAACTACTCTTTTCCAACTTTTTTTATTTTTTAAATTATTAATAATGGACCTCTTCTTTTTCTCCGCTTTTTAGTTTTGTCTTTCTCTATCCTTTAATGTTTAGCCAATGTGCAGCTGTATAAACCATAATAATGGTCGAAAAAGAATGTAATGATTCGATTGCTTTATCCAATTTTACAAGCAATTATTCCTTGTGGCAAAATTTATTTTCTGGTTAATTAGAAACACGTTTTTGTTTTATTTCTTAAAAAAAAAAAAAACCATGGATCAAAAAATAAAATTTGCCATAATTAATTAATAAATGCTTGTAAATATAACAATCCGTGTTTATAAGTGGCTATTTACGTTTATTCTTTTTCATTAGCTAAATTTACATTCACTCAATCATATGTGACAAAGAAAATCATCTTTATTACAATGAGTTATTTCACATCTTCTTTATTTATTATTTATAATATAATATGAATTATTATTTATAATATAATATGAATTCTATTGAATAAAAATATTCATCTGTGTAAAACTATATATATTGAGATGATTAAATTTTATCAAACATTGGTTACTGGACGATATTACTATGTTACATAGAGTAATAAAAATCTTGTTATTGATAAAAAAAATTTAAATTAAAATATTATAAAATTTTCTTTTGGAAAATTTCAACATAATATTAAAATAAAAGGTGAAAAAATAAGTGATGATTGGCAACCACAGACATAAGAGAGCAATCCCCATTAGTTGGGAAATATTAAAAGAATATAACAGCAATGCTTCAATCATATGCAAATAATGTAACCAAGCAAACAAAGGCAAAAACTTGTGTGAGACGGTCTCACGGGTCGTATTTGTGAGACGGATCTCTTATTTGGGTCATCCATGAAAAAGTGTTACTTTTTATGCTAAGGGTATTATTTTTTATTGTGAATATGGGTAGGATTGACCCGTCTCACAGATTAAGATCCGTGAGACGGTCTCACATGAGACCCACTCGCAAACAAAATAGAATTTTATTTATGATGCATAAATATCTAATGTAACTTTAACTTGATCTCCAAAATCTTTGAAATTCCCTCCAAAGTTCCCTTCAATCCTCCCAATCCTGCCACCGTCTCCGCCTCAATCCTCCCTCCATCTTCAGCCCATGATCGCTCTTACAATTATAATTAAAGAGATGTATTCACTCTATATTTTTAAAGACTTTTATGGAATTTTAAAATCTAGAGGTATTCAATTTAAACTTTTTATATACTCTATATATGTTTAGTGGTATTCAACATGGAGTTTCCAAAATAAACGATATTATTAATTAATTATAAAGAATGATACGGTTGCAATTAGAATATTGTTTGACTAATAGTTAGCTGTTTGGAAAAATAAATGAGATAATGATGTTACGACACTGCACCTCAAAGGGTGAAAATTATACTGTAATTTTATTATTTATAATCCCAAAATGGGTATATTATGATAAATAAGTAATGAAATAAATTAAAAATGTCCAAATCCAAATCATAAATAAAAATGATAAATATCCACAGACGTGGGCCTTGTTTTATAGCTTTGTGGAGGCCCAAATGTACGTACAACTGGAGAAATTATTTTGTCCAGAATCAAAGCAGGCCTAAAATGGTAATTCTACATTCGTGCACCCGTTGTAGTGAATGAGATGTTCTATAAGACACCCGCTGCCCTTTCTCCCGTATGTCTTTATAATCAGTCTCTGGTGCCGCTAGGGTTTTCCCAATTCTATCGAGGTTTCAGGTTTTTCTCTCGTAAGATCCCGCTATTTCATAGTATTGGATAATTGCTGTCACATACTGTATTTTCCTAGGTTCAGGATTGTTCCACAAGGAAATCCCGCGATTTTTTTCACCTTTTTTTCCCCGAGTTTGGTAAATGATTACCCGGTTGTCTTCGGTTGTTTATTTATTTATTGGAAAAATTGCCTTTTCTATCGCACAAATCAAAGATCTTTTTTGGGTATTAGTCATCAATGATTTTTTTCCCCGTTAAAGTTATGTTCAGATGGTGATCATATGTATTTTTGAGTTGGCCAGGAACTTTGATCCAAGATGTCGAGGGTTTATGTTGGAAATTTGGACCCGCGCGTATCTGAACGTGAACTTGAGGACGAATTTCGTGTATTTGGTGTTATCAGGAGGTAAAAACATCGAGTATTTTACTTGCTCTAAAGTCGTTTGTTTTACTTTGGATGTGGTGTTTTGCATTCTCAAGTGTTTTTTGGTGGCTAACGGCTTATGATTTGCAGTTAGGATAACTCATATAATGGTTTCGAATGATGAGTTATAATGGAGTGTTCTGATTTTTGTTGATGGAGATTGCTCTAGTGAAATATTTATTATGAACAGCTTTTCAATCATGGACAAATATTTTGACCCAGCTACATATGGCCAAAGAAGTCAAGTTTATGGTTTGACTCAGCTACAGGTGTCCAGCATGGAGTCCTACTCACGCTCTGACTCATGCATTCACTTGCATGCACGATATCCTCTTTAAGTTGTGCCTTTGTGTATATTTATTATGACTGGAAGAACTTATTGTTTTCTTATGTATTTGAATTTTTTGTGCAGTGTGTGGGTTGCAAGGAGGCCTCCTGGCTATGCTTTCATCGATTTTGACGATCGAAGGGATGCCCAAGATGCCATTAGGGAGCTTGATGGTGAGATTTTCGTAGTTATCTCCATAAAATGTTGAGAAGTTTAGCAGGTTTTACTTTTCCAAATTTCCAGTTGGTCCCCGTTCTGATCTGGCGATTATATTCTTGTTCCCGAATAGGTAAAAATGGTTGGAGAGTTGAGCTTTCACACAACTCAAAAGGTGGTGGTGGCGGCGGCGGCGGTGGCCGTGGTGGGGGTCGTGGTCGTTCTGGATCTGATTTGAAATGCTATGAATGTGGCGAGCCTGGCCATTTTGCCCGTGAGTGCAGGATGCAAGGAGGTTCTGGAAGGCGTAGGAGTCGTAGCCCTCCTAGGTATCGCCGGAGCCCAAGTTATGGTAAAAGGTATGATAGGGCAATTTAGATGCGACATTAAGAGTAAAGTCATTGGTCACAATTAATTTTAAACCTGTTGTTTGCCTGTTTTGGTGGGTCAGGAGCTACAGTCCCCGTGGTCGCACTTCTCGACGTCGCAGCTTGTCTCCCAGGGGTCGCAGCCTCAGCAAGTCTCCATATCGTGGACGAGACGAGGTGCCATATGCCAACGGGTGAGATCATAAGTTTCCCTTCTGTGATATCTTCTCATATGCATCTCTTATCTTTTAAGTTTGTTGGAGAATTTACTTTTATTTACCATTCTAACATAGTATTGAGCGATCATCTAATTTTTTAGTTAAATTAAGTGACTTGTAGCTCGAACCAAATTTCAATGGATGAGATTATATGCGTTTGTTAGATAGCTTGAACACACTTTAGGTCCTCTTGTATTCCTTTATTGAAATAAGATATACGCTTACCATGTGCTTTTACATGCAGAAGCTATATATCTGATGTTGCTTGTGTCAAGATTTTCTCTCGATGTTTCTGTTTTATCGCATTTTGATACACATAAAAATGAAATGTACATCATGTATTACATGCCCCAATAGTATCTTTGTAAACTGCAGGATATTTTACAAAAAAATATTTGGACTTGATTACCATATTTCTGCTCTCCATACTGCAGGATATTTTTCAAAAAATATTTAGTCTTAATTACCATATTTCTGCTCTCCATTTTCCAATGTGCTTTCTTGCTCTTGAATGCTCCTGGCTGAGAAGGTGTTGTTTGTTTTAGCTCTTTTGAGCAAACTCGCTATGAAAATTGAAGATTGTCGTTGATGCATTGGTGTTCTGGTTATCGTATGGGCATTAGTATTTTGAGTGTGTTATACTTTTTTATTTTTGGTTGTCACATTATTCGATATTTACTAATTTTGTTTTTATTGGCTTATGATTTATGCAGAAATGGCATCAGGGAAAGGCGCAGGAGCAGGAGTTGAACTTGGATTAGTTAATAATACTTGTATGTCTATGCAGGAGAATATCCATTGTGTGTTTAGTGCTTGGACTTATTAAGGCCTGTGTAAGTGGGGAGACGCCTACTCGGATTTGGTTGATTATCTTTACTACTTCAGTAGTAAGTTTGTCACTTTATCTGTTGTTGCCATCTTTCTTATGAGCTTTAACTTTGGAACATTCTCAGTTATCTTTTGACTTTTGAGTTCATGGATCAATATCAGTAGCTGATTTACTATTAGAACTTCTCATAGTACTTGCTAAAAATCTATGTTTTGTTTTTGTCATCGAGGTGTTTGCGTGCATCTGCCCTTTCTTGTGGTTTCGACCTTCACCGCACTGCTGTGGGATCTTCAATTCGAAATATTGTTTATCCCAGCTTGCTACTTTCTAGATGCTTCTTTTGATTGCATGTCTGCGGCAGTGATGCTTCTCTCAAATAATTATCGTATTTGATTAGATTTAAGGATGAAGAGCGGCTTCACACTCATCTTGAAGGTAATTAATTTATTAAATGGAAGTTGTGATTCGACTCACTGCGTTTAGCATTTGTTGGATTTTCCTTTTCAAATGGGGGATGTGGCTTTACGGAGCGAATGTCTACCTTAAAGGGCTCCATATTTTGAGTTAATAAACAAAACCTTGGACCTCATCTATTGCTGTCAGTTGCTTAGAGTGACAATAATCTGACCAGTCTTTTCCCCTTGTGGAAATTTTTATTCAAACGATGAAGTTGGGTCTGAAGTTGGCGTCAATTTGGATCACACTTTTTCCACAAGTTAATAAGAAAAAAAGTTATCCGTTCTAGCATCCCATCGATCCTGCCTTGTCTTGAAGTTTGGCTGCGTAAGTGAGAATGACGCTATAGAACCTTCATGCCTGTCAAAAGGGGGTACAGAAGCTGAGGAAGTCTATTTATGTACTTTTTGTTTATATGTGACCAGTCTTTACTCCTCTGATTTTCTGCTGATAATATGGTTTAATTGGTGGCCGAACCTCTGCTGAACGAAGTATTGAATGTAGAATTTGTACGCATTATATATGCATGCACTGATGCACTCATTATATATTTATACTGAAAAATGATTCTGATAAATCCATGTAAAAGTTCAGACATCTAAATATTTCGCGCCGACCCGACTTGCATGTTCTGCTCCTAAGATCTCTCAGACACTATCCACGATCAAATGACGCCAACAACGTCCAAGTTTTATCATGTGTAGTTAACGATATAACATTAGTGCTGATTACGATTTGAATAGACACTTGGCTTGATATAGCTTTTGAATTGCTAAATAGTGTATGTTTGTCAGCGGTTGGGTTATGAATCAACTAGTAAAGCAAAAATCCATCCAGCAAAGTAAAACGACGCTGGTTATTTTGATTTTTATATTTGAAAGTCAGGATATGAATAAATCTCCAACTTATATAAAAAAAAAAAAAAAACGGTTCGAAAACACAACGAACTCATGGGTCGAAACTCTGAAATCCCCATCGAGAACATGTAAAAGAAGCGAGCTTCTTGAATGTATCTCATTTTTTATGCATTTCCAAGTCTGCCATCATCTTAGGCAACTTGTTTCTCTTCTTCTGCTGATATTTTGAATAAGAATACCAAACACCACCGGCTGTGTTGATGACTAGCCCGGTGACATTTAAAGCATGTACTTGTACTCCTCCTAGCAAGACAAAGCCTAGTGTCTGACCAAAACCAAATTGCGAGCAACTAAATAAATCGGTGGGATTTGAATGGATACGAGGAAGAGGACGTTTAAATGTTGCCAACTTACTGTTGAACCGACACCCTTGAGGACGCCAACGATGGTAGTCGTTAAAGCAGAGTTGACAATGGTACACAAGAACATGGTGTAATTCAGAACTATACTCATCACCAGGGAAAGAAGAAGAATGGCCAAAAACGAGAGTGAAGTGCTCTGTAATTCACCGGGAAAATTATGGCTCCTCCTTAAATAATTTTGGTGTGTGCACGATAAAAACAACAGGAAAGTATTACTCCATCTGCAATCGAGCACAAAAAATAGACTCGAGTGGAAGATGTCCTAAACACATTATTACAAGATGCTAGCAAACACATCAAAAAGATGCCTTCAGTCTAAACATATATATATTTTTGTAAGTGAGGGTCAATGATTCAAGAATTTCCGCACATAACATAGAATATGAACAACTGGGAGTCTAGGATGACAGAAACCGAAGGAAGAAACCACCGACAATTTTATTTTTTTTCCAAACTCTGAACCACTAAAAATACCACTCGACATCTGTTAAAGATAACTTTATACATAATTCTTTGATTAAGTTTCAATGCCATTGATACAGAACCAAGCTATTCCATTACATTAACTTATCGATCTCCTTATGTTGGAAATTAACTAAAAATACCAATAAAACTGATCTCAATGACAATATTTAGAGCTTCAAGAACAAGTTCAACATGAGAAAATGCACGCGAGTGATGACAAAAAAGCCCGATATGTGCGAGGTTACAGATAAATTTGAAGACACCAAGTTAATTATATTGATACTTCGGTGATTTTGTAATTTCTTTTAAACAAATTACGTCCGCCATAGTACTAAAATTCCCTTGTTTTTAAAGCATTACCGTCTCTGGCCCTTGTGCATGAGCAACCACAGAAAATTTCTAAAAATGAATTTATAAATGTTTGAATATGAATCGAGATCTGACCTTGGAAAAAAGTATCGACATGGAATTCGGAAATTCTCCGGTAATTATGATGAGGAATAGCAGAAAAGGTAATGATAAAATGCTGTTATAAAACATGATTTCAACTGAAGAAAGCCCATCCTCTGCACCTGATTTCTCCACTAATACAAGGTACATGGTCTGTATATATGGCCAAAAAAAGAAGCGTTATGCAAGCAACTATCCATATGATTAAAAACCGAGAAAGATAAAATAACAATGCCTAAAAAAATCTCAACGAACAAATCGAGATAATTCTACACTAATATTTGGCAAATAGAAGGGCAAAAGAGCACCTGGAAAAAAACGGAAGTAAAAGCCATTGAATATCCGAAAAGATCAAAAGAAAAATCACCAAGTGCTGCAATAAGAACTCCAGCAGCGGTTAAAAGAACAGACAGAGTCACCTGAAATTTAACGGGACCAGACAGTAAATTAGAGAAACTTCGTGAAAACTCAGATGCGAGAATTTATCTATGTCGAATAAAGCTATGATATTAAGACATAGTAATAAGAAAGGTAAAAACACATTTTCATATCTGACCATCACTTTGTGCAAATACTAAAGGTGGACTACAAAAATTATTCTCTCTGAAGTACCATGTAGGAAACTACAAGCTTACACTAAGGCCATTTATTTGTAAAAATGCAATAGAGACGCAATCAAAATACACCGTAATCAACAGAACATGTGGAGCCAACCTCCAGCAATCATCACAGCACAAATAACACATATTCGATGATTGAATAATATGATCATAAAAGGTATCAAATTGGTTCTTTTATTATCCTTTTTTATTTATGGCATAAAACAAATATATTGAAAGGCTCTGACAACAAGACTTCAATAGAATTTATAAACCTGAGTTGTAGGTCTCCCCTTTCCAGTAAAGAATCCAGCTACAAGAACAGCAAGTGGTGTTAATCGTTTGATGGCAATGTACATCGGAATATTTACTCCTTTCAAGCTTGCTAAAGCGAAGGCCACATTAGCGTTGTAGAATAAGGAAACTGGTACAAGTTTTTTCGCCGTTTCTACGTTCAGTTCTTTGGCATTATTATATCCCATAACTCTACCAATCCGAATAAGCAAAGTTGTCACCAATTGCTACAGCACCTCAAGTTAATATAAAGAAATGCCGATTAAAGACCCACAAAAAAAAAAAAAAAAACAAGGTTACAAGTAAAAAATGCATTTTCACTAATGTGTACTGTACCTGGAGTGTGAGAAGGGTCATTGAATGTGCATACTGCATAAGCACTGCTTTATTGATGAAAACCATCGCCATCGAGGCAATTCCATATGATACGGCAGCGAACAAACTGCGTCACAGATGCTATAAGTTAATCACAACAACAGTCCCAAAATGCTTCAATACTAGAATTTTTCCTTTTTTAGCATTAGTGCAAGCGCTGAATGGCTCTGATAATCACTCATTCTGAACTTTTTTTTTCCATAAATTTTTCGAAAACCACAAACAAGATACGGAAACTCTTAAACACCATTCAAACGCGTACTCTTATTCTAAATTACTCCAAGAATCATGTGTTTACACCAACATATCTTAATAATCCAATTAGCTCATTAGTTTGCGAACTGTTTCTGGTCACAGCAGTAGCGTGGTAAAAATGAAAAACAAATGAACCAGACAAAGAGAGAGAGAGGTAAATAAAGTGTTTAAATCGAAAGCTCCGAAATGAAAACTCCAATAATTAAGTTCAAGATTCAAACAGTACGAATGCACACAGAATAGTAAAAATGCTTGTTCAAAATCCACAACTGGAAAGAAAGCACAGAGAACAGATATTTTATTCAAAAGGAATGGGCAAACTTAAGTCAACCTGTCAGAGAAAAACTATTGCTTCTTTCTGTAATCACAGACTAACATTAAATGAACCTGAAAAAACTGACCTCAAGTACGGAGTCGACTCTGTATTATAATCCATGTACAGACCTACCAAAAAAGATATCCCTTTTCGATTAAAACAAAGAATCTAGAAACTCCCAGCTGTAGATTGAGTTCAATTAATTTATTAAATCCAGCTATTGTCCGTAAGCAGAAACAGGAAGAAAACCACCCGCGATTGAGAAACGAAACAAAAAATAAGTCAAGATTCTGAAATCTTATGCAGAAAAATTGAGATAATTCGAAAATGAAATCAAGAAAAACAAAAGCACTCACCCGAAAATGAATCAAGAAATGACTTCTGAAACAATTCTCAACGGACAACGAAAGAACATGAAATGGGTCGGTCCAATTGTCATTAATAATTCTTGATGACAACAAAAAACACAAAACGGGTCGATCCAACTGTTCTTGGATCAAGAAAAATAAATAGTTTTTGAAGGTTGGATTTAGTGAAAATGGATCCTTGACCGGGAGATGGGCAATAGCCGAAGGTGAGTCGTGCAAAAGTAATAATAATAATAAATAAATAAAAAGAAATGTCCATGGACGTGACAAGTAAAATCGGTGAAACTGTAAAAGCAAGCACCAACTTTGCGGTATGATCATATGGTAAAACGTTAAAACTTACCTAAATCTGACGCGATTGTACATATAATGAGTTCATCATTCACATAACATGATCACGGTAGAAAAGACTATTTGACATATCCGTTTCTCCAATACATGGTCATAATTATTGGTGTTAATAATTCTTTTTGTCGAAGTTTTGATATATAATGTTACATTTATTACCCATATATATGCTTTAATAAATGCATCGCAGTTCTTCATATTTATTTATTTTGTTAATATCTCAGTATAATGATGTATGTTTGTACTTGAGGAATCTCGCACGTACGTGTCAGTCCAACTCCATATCAAGAACTTCAATCTTGGAAGGTAAACAAATCGGTGATATTTTGAACTTTGGCCAACCACATCTCATCAAACATCAATTAGCAGATTTTCACAGACTCTGACTCTGAACCTATATATACGTCCTACACCATACAAACATTTACCACACAAAATCAAATAAAGTCTTAAAAATTCACTCAAATTTCAACTAAATAGTGCATATTAATGGCATCCCTCAATTACCATTTTCTTGTGTCTCTAATCTTGACATTGTCATTCACAAGCCTCCACACTGGTCAAGCATCACACAGCCTGTTACAAACTATGCCTAACCTATCACCATTGCCTACGGCGGCACTGCCACCGTTTCCCGCCCTGCCAAACCTCCCAACTGCCGCATTGCCGCCTTTTCCAGCTACCTCATTGCCTAAACAACCAACACTTCCAACTTTGCCAAAGCCCACGTTGTCACCCTTGCCCGCTACTATCCCATCATTGCCTACCATACCTACGCTGAGTCTGCCACCATTACCTGTGGCCATGCCCACAATTCCCACCAATGTGCCGAGGATCCCTTTTCTTGCACCACCTCCGGTTGCTGCTGCCATCAGCTCCACTACTAGCCCTTGAAATGGATCGACGATGTCCTACATGTGGATTGAGTTGCTATATATGGTGTTTTTCTGTGGCTTGCTATGCATAGTAGGATTTGATTCTGAGGAAGTTTTCATTGTATTTAGGGTCTTTTTGTTTCTTGTTTCTGTGGTCTTGATTGCTATTTTGTAATTTTTGTTAGCTGTCATGTGATCACACATATTGTCTCATTATTCTCATAATTATTATTATAAATTCAAATTATTGTGTTAAAGAAGATTTATAGAGAGTCAAGCTTGAAGGATGCTTGGAGTTAAAAATTTGTAACATACTTAATTGGTCTTACTTTTCGTTATAAATCATACTCAAATTGTTTTAGAAAAGTATCACTCATTAATCTTTCTTTTCTAAGTTCCGAATTTTTCGTTTGGATACCAAAGTTAACAACAGCTAAATACATCGAAAGGGAATACGAGAACACTTTTTTTTTTAAAAAAAACGTTCAAATACGGATGTATTATTTAGTGGGCCAGCTTAAATTTCAGAGCTATAAAAAAGTTAAAAGAAAAAAGTGTCTTGCAGGGAGTCGTAAAGTTCCAGCACCCAAAATGAATTAAACGTATCCGTTACATTTCAATGAAATACAAGAGCATCCAAGATTTCTGGTAAATATCGAAACCGTGGAGAAAAATTCCCAGGCATCCATTTGTGACGATGGGATCGTTGAATGATATCAACACGTAAAAAATACAATTTTAAATCGATCACCGATTACCAATCAATTATTTCTAATGACTTCCATACGCAAATCTCTGACATCTAACGAACATGACTGCCTATCTGATCGTGTTAAAATCTTTCACACAAACCCCCGAGACGATTTCCGACCAATTTCTCGTACTTGAATTTGGGACCATATGTGCATCATCCTTAGACGTTCTTTCAAGTAATTTATCCTAAAAAGCCGTTTGAAGATACTATGGTATCCATGGGCTTTCACCAATGATCGAGTTTTAATCTCAATGTTTCCTCCTTGATAATGTTACTTTTTATCACCTCAGCCATACGCAGCTTGCTCACCAGAATCGCCATTTTCAAGAACCTTAGGTGTATCAGATTTTTGTAGACACTTTTCCATTCGCATGTGCTGAAGTCGGCATTTGCTCATTATTCAAGATGCGGCCATTCTGAAATGACAAGCTAGTACCTTTATTTCGTGGATGTTTATCAAGAAAACCAGAAGCAAAAAGTGGCTTCAACTTTGCTCCAGAATTTTCTCCATTTGATTTCTTAACTACAAATGGAGTATCATCAGGGAACATTAAAACATTTCCACAGTTGCCATTTTCAGGAAATGCCGTGGAACTGGACGAGTTCTCTTCTAGTAGAGCCTCACCATTGGTGCAAGCCTTGAAAGAAACATCTTGGGTGTCCACATTCTCCAAGATGTAGTTTGCGGCAGCAGATGGATTTCCACTCGACATTCTGAATAAACCTTCTTTGATATTCTTTTCCCTGCACCAAGGTTCATTTTCAACATCAGATACGGGGGAGAGATTTCGAAATTTGCAGACATCTGGTTGTAGGGAACAGTTAACAGTCAAGGAAGTAGTAGCAGAAGCTGGTGGAATAGAATGCTCCTCAGAAAAAGCGACTTCATTAAGCGTCAGGGATACTTCTCTGCTCTTGATAATATCAACATCCATGACGACAGGAAAACATTCTTCCGAAGAGAGGGATTTTAAGTCTTTTATTGCACATTCTGCATCACTGACCAAAGATGATTCTTCATGATTTTTCCTGATCACTGACCTTAAATTAGAAGAAGACAACTGCTCAGAATTGACTGGGACTGGACTACCAAGCAATTCTGCAGCAGAATATTCAGCAGGTTGGTTCAGAGAAAGATCTAATTCTTGTAATTTCATGTTCTCCTTTTCTTCTTTTCCTAAAGATTCATCAGGAAGTAAGCACGACGGACGAGCACAAATCCTGTAAAAAATAACACATGACAAACATCATTATACAACAATCATAATAGTAATTTTAAAGGACACAAAAGGCTGATCAGCATTAGTCATGCACAGCAGCTGATAATCTGAACAGAAGATACAAGCAAAAGCATATTTAACCTATGCAGCACTCTTTTGGCTATTGTTTTAGCAAAGAGCCTGTCATGATGGATAATAATTGGTGAAACAGAGAAGACAAGAGAAGTATACTGAGAGCTTTCAGCGGTTTGCCGTATTTAGATGTAAGAAAATATGACAATACTTGGAGCCTCTGAGATTGAAAATATTGCATCGATATAAATCCAGAGGGTAACTTGTCCTGTGTATTAAACGAGAGGACTGACCTGCTATATAAGAGCATATAAGCTCCTTGCGAAAGCACCTCGTCCAAATCAGCGCTAGCAACCTAATAAAAGAGAACATTAGCTCATCAGCTAAATCTGTTATGGAAGTTCAGTGTTTGGAAAAATAATCATAAATGCATGCATTCAAACAAAACATGTTCCTACAATGTTACCTTCCAATCATCAATCATGTACCAGTTACCACGAAAGTCCTTAATGTAGCAGATGTAGTGGCCAAAATATGATGCATTCAGCATGTCCACGTGTACAATAACTGCATAGAGCTTGTAAATATCATTTCCATCTGCTAACTCACCCATGTAAGGGCTGAGATCTAGTGTCTCCGGGAAAGTCACCCTCTTATTAAGTTTCCCAAATCTACCACTCTGCAGGAACATGGGGAAAAATTTTCAAGACACTCCATAAACAACTGGATGAATCCCTCTAACTCAGGCCTTCCCTCCACCAAGGCAAAAGAGAAAAATGGGGTCGCAGTGGGAAAAAAAAAATGGAGTGCGTCAGATTAAGAAAAAAAATAGACCTGAAACCTCTTCAAGGCAATTGTAAGGATGTTTGGCGAACAACGGATTGTAAGGCGTTTCCATGCCATAACATAATCATTGCAGCTGTAGGGAAACACATGCTAATTGGTGAAATCCAGCATACGAGTCCATTACAAATCAAAGAATATATCATGGGATCATAATTTACAGGATTAAAATAACACATATTTTATATGATTTGATTATTATTTAAATTCAGGTAAGAGTTTCTACAACATTTACCCCAACAAATTCTCCGTTGTAGAAAGAGATGATAACTGTAATTTAAAATAGAGACATGGATAGAGTTTCAGCAGTCTGGGCATTGGTTGGTGAATGTAGGTTTTTATGATCGAACTAAATAAATCCCAAGCTACGTTGCATACTCCCATTACTCAATCATACTATTTTAAAATTCACGTGGGATCAAATCAAGAATATAGATATAGGGTTTTCTATACATATCATGAAAAAAACGTGACTGTTGCTGTTCTCATAAATAAATAGTGACCATACCCAGAGGCCAGAAATATGTTTTTAATTATTGTGTGAGTACAGTAACCATGTGGTATGAAGAAAAAAATCCATATTTCTAACAGTCATATTGCAGTTATAGGTAAAACAAATCATGAATCTTCTATCCATCTGTATGATTTACTCTTATATCAGCATATGCATTAAGACTATGTCTGTCCAACCGTTCTCTGCCTCTATGATTTTTAATACAACATTGTGCTAAATTTTAACAATTTAGTTTTTGTGCTTTAGGTTGAAGCTTTCAGAAAAAATTTCTGGGGGTTAACTCGAGAAGTGTTACAATCAAAAAAAAAATTCCATAATCATACTTGATATTATTAAGATTGATATGATTTGATAATGATTTAGATTTAGAAAATATTTTCTATCACATTTACCCACATATTCTTCCACATACATAAGAGAGAATAATTTTAATCTAAACTAAAGACACATCAATGAAGCTCAGCTCTGTATGCATTTTGTTGTAAATGTTAGTTATTATGACCAAACCACATATGTGTTGTTGCATGCTATCTTCACTATATTTCTAATGAAGTGTAGGGCTTGACAAAACATTTATGTAATAAAATCAGTCTTAAAAAAGGTAAAAAGCATAACTCACTTCCAAAAGGTAATTCTACTTTGTTATTAAGTGGCTATATTATCATCGTGAGAAAATCGTATAAATGTTTATCACAAGTTTATCAGGATTCAGGTTAGCTGATTTAAGGTGAATTCGACCTAATTTTTAATAGAAAACGCAAGTCCTAAAGACTATCCATCTTTATGGAATACAAACGATTGAGAAAAGTTTCAGAATATAGGAAGATTACCCATCACATTTATACATATTATCCCCATGAAGCCATTCTTTGGCAGTAAACTGATCCAAACATTCCTCCAAAGATCCAGCATCCCCATGTATTTCAACAGTTAAATCCATTATATTCTCAAATTGGTTTGAAACATTATTGCATTTCGTGCATATAACCTGAAAGCAGAGGGAAATAATCAAAATATGTATAAATTAACAAATATATGAATGGTTTGTCGAAATTAACAAATTCTAGACAAAGAAGAAACGAACTGCCCGATTTCTATACTTCCCAGCTAAAACAAATGAAACTTCTCCCATTAATTGCAACATGTTGACAATCATGTTATGTGATAGCTCACGTGCCAAGCTTTTATGATCACCATGATGAGAATATCAGGGAAGCATAGAAGTTCAGACAGGATATTTTAGCCATGGCATCCAGTACGCAAATAAAAAATCAGGCAGACAGAAGTTCCAACTTAAGGATCTTTAATCATCTCAGATAGAAATTGCATGCTAAAAAAAAAAGAGGAATAAATAATAGTATAAAAGCTTAAGATTCATCAAGTCAAGCTACCTGAGATTGAAGACGACCACCAAATATATGTTGAATAAGACTCGTCTCCTGATAGCTAGGATGAATAGCCTTTTCTCCACCAAATTCATCAAGGCAGACTGATTGCATTGTGTCAATGGCAAACCTACATATAAATAAAATTGGTGTTAAAAAAGAAGCATTTGAAAACAATTAATCAACAATATAGAAAAACGAAACTGAGGTTCATTCTGCAGCCAGAAAAATCTAGAAAGGGCAAGAAATGTCAAATATAAGATGAGGAACATAGAAATAAGGACCTCATGAACTCGTGGGCATCCTCCTGCTTCCCATATCCAAGATTGCCACCAATATTAGGCAATCTTGAAAGGATATTAACAGGAGAAAATGGATTAAGATTTCGGGTAGTCCTTTCTACATGAGTTTGAAGTTCACACGTGAAGCACCAATCATCCCTTTGACCTGGTAAATTTTATAAGGACATTTTTAAAAAAAGAAATCTTCAATTAACAATACAAATGAAATAAGTGCGAGATATTTTAAAGAACATAACGAGATGTAAATAGTTTTAATCAATCAACTTACATTCTACTCGGTGGCCTTTCTCCATCAGGTAAGCAACAAGTGGACGGGTGTAACCAAGACATTGGAGAACTACGTTAGCAA
The DNA here is from genome assembly GCF_012295235.1 of Primulina huaijiensis. Classification (NCBI taxonomy): domain Eukaryota; kingdom Viridiplantae; phylum Streptophyta; class Magnoliopsida; order Lamiales; family Gesneriaceae; genus Primulina; species Primulina huaijiensis. Next base: position 19,575,999 of record NC_133321.1, read on the forward strand.
AGCAGCTGCATAGGGGCAAAAGGAAACAAAAGGATTGATAGATGGGAAGTTGGCACAGTACTATGGCATGAAAGGAAACATTCACTAAACTTACCTGTTTCCACAATTCAGAAGTCCACAAGGAGGATAACCAGGACTGTTCCAATTGAAGAGATCAACGAATTCCTCGTACGGAAAAAGTATCTGAGACCATAAATGAAGCACAGTTCCAACAAAATAGCAGTAAAAAATTACTTAAGCAGCCTACAAAATAGATAGACGTTTAACCTTCTTTGACTGTTTGAGAATCTTGATGCTTCCACCTAAAGGAACTATTGATGCTTTCCTTCCCCTCGATGCAGATGTAGATTGCATAAAATTAGCTTTAGAAGATGATTGTAGGTCCTTGCATTTTGTCTTGTGCTCTGAATTCCAGTGAGATCTTTGGCAAGCTTCAGAGCTAAAATTTCAAAGGTACAGAAAATTGAGATATGCAGCTATAGCAGTTGAAAGAGCCAGCGGAAAATTTAGCATACATAGTATTGCTCCTGTTAAACATCGTAAAATGGCATCTGGTATGGGAAAGAATATACAGGTGACGGAATCTTTATATTCTTTAGTCTCACTTAGTTTACAAAGCATTTTTAGTGGCCACAATTTGTAAAAAAAAGACGTTAAAGGGATCAGTTCAATGCCTAAACCAAAAACAGTACCAGCGTATTAGCATAAAGCATGATTACTGAATAAAAGCAGATATGCTGCCTACAAAATTGAATTTCAACATCATTAAGATAACCAGGTTTCTGTGCATATCCACAACACCTTCAATCACCCTTCACCGCAAACAGTAGCAGTTATTTTCTTGTTAATAAGACTTAGTCCATCCCCCAGAAGTAAGAAATAGTGATCATTGCATAATGCTTAATAATTAGAGAGAGAAAGATTCAGGAAAAACAGTTGTTTAGCTTCCCATTCTGTCTATTACCTCATTAAATGGGATTTAAGCGAGATTGAGTTCCAAAAAACATAAAATGATTGTAATATAGATAACTGCAAACAATTTGTAGCATAAGTACAGTCAATCTGATATTAGTTAACATCAATAACAATAAAGTGAATTTACTCTTTCTACTCATTATCGTTATTATATCCACCATGTTGAATAAGGATAAAACTTGAACATGAGTATCCACCCAGCACGCACCCGTGCAACTACGTACATAGCCCAGTTCCAACAACAAAAAATCAAGCACAAGGCGTAACACTAAATAAAGTACTACATTTCAAAATCAAAAAAAGAAATAAGTAGAAAATCTAATAACCTACTACAAAAACACATGCACATAATTCCATTCCAATTACAAAACAGTAGTGCATAGCTTTACTGAACAAAATTAAACCCTTGAACCCATACTACAATGACCACAGATCAATTAAATTAGAAAATATCTACTACTTCGTTTAATGAATAATAATAATAATAATAATAATAAATAAAGCAGTAAAAAAATTAATAACCCACTTGACAAAGACATGCATAAATACAATTACAAAACAGTAATACATAACATGCTGAACAAAATTAAACCCGCAAAACACATAAGCAATACAATAGTGCCCCCAAATTGTATTGTAAATATATCTACCACATAAATTCCAACAAGTAGCATACCAGTACTTGACCATCTTGCAACGGGCGCACTGCTTCTTCGTCAAATTACCGCAAACAGCGCATGATTCAACACTACCAGCGCCGCCGGCACTGGGGGCCGTCTCCATCTTCTTGCTAACCGACGAATAATCGGAGGCCGAAGAATCGAAATTGGAGTCCATCATAAAATATCTCGACGCAGTGTTCCGAATCAGATACAGCAATCCAAAAATCAACAAAAAGGCTGTTACCACGAATTGCAGAAACCCGTTGAGATCCACCGCTACATGCATTTACAACTTGGAATTTCCTCCTATCAAAATAACTTCCAATTCAATTATAATGAAATTAAACATTAATTGAAGATATAATACTCTGATCTCGGTGAACGGAGACGGAGGAGGGATTTCTGGGTTAGTGAAAGATTATGAATTATATAATATATTGATCACTGTTAAGATTTATAGATTAAAGTACTAAACTGTTGCGTTGGATAACATTGGGCCTCGAACATTTGATGGGCTAATATGGGCCAATTCAAGATCCAAATTATTTGGTTGGCCCGCCCAAGTAAGGAGACCACTCCTCCTCCATAATAATACAGCAGTCATCTATCATATTCTTATTTTAAAAATAGAGTTTAAATACATGTGATCCATATTTAATTAAAATCTGAAGACCCCGAAAACCATTTGATAAGACACCATTAGCATAAATATGTGTGTTTAATTAATCCATTCCATGTCAAGAAAAGCAAGTGGGTTTTGTGTATGTGCCCCAAAAAAAAATGGCTGAAGCACGAACTTGCAAACCAACCAGACCTAGTATTTTTCGGGTGAGTCTATATTACACAGAGAGTTCTACTATCGATGTATTTGTGTAAGATGATTGATCACCGGAAAATAAAAAAATATTGATGGACCTCATATCTTTTGCTTTCAAGTGAGATAATTGACCAAACAATCTATACAAAACAAAAATCGAGAGTAGATATCTCGATATAACACAGATTAACTTGTGCTTCTTTTTGTTTAGATTATCTTATACAAAACAAAAACTCGGAATATAGATATCTCAATATAACATAAACTAATTTGTGCTTCCTCTATTTTAGATATGCGGTAGGTTCTCGTTTTTTTCCAATATAACTAAAACAAATATCATATTAAAAAATGCAATCTATATATTTATATTTTTTAAAAAAATTTGCTTATTTGATGTGATTATATTTCTACTATTGGTAATTTTGGTTTTGTGGAGCCCAAAATGTCTGTTTGTGCATGGGGGGAATTGTGTTGATGTGATGGGATGAGAATGGATTAGATACTGTTTGGGGCCAACAAGAAATCCCGGAGTGGTGTTGCCCACTACACAGTCTATATTTCTTGTCGTCAAAGATATGTTCTCTCGCATATTAAATTCAATTATCATCAAATATATATTTATATACATTTTATAAATATTAGAAATCACCTATGGATCGTATATTCTGAATTTTCGGGGAAAAAAAATAACTATGATCAGATCAATATAAGTGTTTATTTTTATAAATATACAAACACCTCACATAAATTACTAGCACCAAAATTTAGTCATCAATGTCAATGAGTTACTGCCCATCTTGCGCCGATCTGTCAAATTGAGACATAATTGTAGCAATCATCTGTTTCAATTCAGAAAAGGAAAAAAAAAAAAATTCATCAATGTTGTACTTAGACTGATAAATTTGACGGTCCGGCATTCGACACGATAATTTCATATAGGATTGGCTTGATCGAGTGTATATCATGTGAATTCAGGCGGAGATATGTTATTCGATTTGTGTTTAAAGAGTTTCAAACACCTAAAAGTTATAATGATTAAAGTCTGAAAATTCTTAATAAATAAAATATCTATATATTTTTTTTTCTTTCCAATTAAGTTAAACTTATTCAAAACCCCTTTTCTTTGATCTACCATAAATTTTAATATTAAACAATATAAACATAAACATGATTTGCACCAAAAATTCATTAATTATTTCATATCAAAGAATAAAGTTGTCCAGTGCTTCCAGGGAATTGTGGATCTCGTGTTTTGTGTTATTTTAGTTGCGCTAATTAATTCGGACCCTGCGGATTAGATCCCCAGCGGACCCGATCCGGGAAACCCCTTTTTGCTTTTTTTAATCAATTCTTTCCATCGCTTTTCCTCCTCTTAATCATCATCCTAATTATAACTAGATTAAGATTTGATTGGTTATTATTATTACTGTTATTACTTTTTTCATCTAAGTTATACAAGTAATGAAAATTATATATAATATGAAGTGATATTTAAGTAAATAAAAGATGGATATATNTTCCGAGTTAATTGTATTTTGCCCTGAAATCATTGTGCCACTACTTTGATAAAATTATTCGTCCGAATGTGACATCCAAAGTTCAACTTTAATTTGAGGGGTCAAGAAACTACAAAAGGCTCGTTAATCCAATATATATCATTAATAACTCCGAGGTTTATGGGTTTTGTCCTAATATTTTATCCTTTTTTCACTAATTAAGAATTAAGATGGTGCTAATCGAGATTTGTATATGTCAGATTATCACATGATTATCCATCTTTGCTCGATAGACAAGTTTAGCCAATTAATCTTTAAATAGGTATCTTGTGAGACGAGTCAACACTGCTCATGTTTACAATAAAAAAATAATAATATTTTCGACATAAAAAAGTAATATTTTTTCAATGTTGGCCTAAATAGATTTAAAATATTTCCACATGCGAGAAAGTCATAATTTTAATCCCTGTAATGCATTCCACGATTTTATTGACAATTATATTATAAGAATTAATGGGCTCAAAAATGACTATTATCTTACACGTTATTCACTTTAAAGGTCAGCCTTTTAAATTTAATTATATTAAATTCGTGCTTTATGAAATCAATTAATCAGTGCAAAAATATTAAATGTGTGGTCATTAAATAAATTTGAGAACTTGAGTTCAAAGATTTACATGTTACGAGAACTGAACTTATGCTCAAGATCGAAGCAGTCGATTATTAATTAAATTGACTTTTGCGGTATCGAATCATTTTTCGCCTTACAATTGAATCAAATTTTAAAAGAAGTAAAAAAAAAAAAATTGCGGTTTTAAACATGAGATTCCGAAGGTGATCTTGGTGAGTAAATTTAAATAGTAACCTGTTTTATATTAATTCAAGCGGTTTAATTAGATCCAATCCGACAAATTTTATTCTAAATTTATATATTATGTCTTTAGAGAATGCAAGATTTGTTGTAAAATGGAAATGACATATCGAGGCCATTCCTCATCGTTGAGTTGGGAGCGTATGTCTCACTTGAAATATTTGGAATATCGTCTGTTTTGATCTTATAACACAGAATTATGAACAAACACATGCACTTTTTATCTTCTAATTTCTTTTTTCGTAGCGAAATACAAAAAAATGTTTATACCTCACTTATGGTGCAACAATGTAAATATGTTTCAATAGAAGAGATGTCTGAGTCCGATTCCAGGTGATATGAAGAAACCTCGTTCCACATATAACTAAAAAAAAAAAAAAGACTTGCTAATTTTCCCCAAAAAATAAAAAATAAAAAGAGGAGGGCTTTGTGAGCGTCACATGGAGGAATTGCGATTATGACACGAAAGCCATAAACATGAGGAAAGAAGGAATATAACTTAGTTGTACATTTCATTAATTACTAATAATTAATACTAAATTGGTGTATTAACATCTAATCATAACCTTTTCATTCAATTATTTTTTTAAAAAAATAGTGCTTCGAAATGCTCAAGGAGATTCCTTAAATCATGATACCTAAATTCATCGTCTTATCAACAACGAGAGGCTAATTTTTCTCACAATTATGCAAAATCAAGAAATAAAAATAATAGAGAGTTAGATAAACTTAATTGATAGATTTAATTAACCTTTATTAAAGTAAGAAAAATATAGATTATAATCCACTTTTATATTACATCTGTTAATCTTACAATCTGCTCAACTATTTTTTTTTAATCATAAATGTGACCCTTAATATTAAGTAACTTATTTCGTCATTAAAATGTTATTTAAAATCCGGTGGCTAGTTTTTATAATTTCCATAGAAGGTCGTTATCGTTTTTTAGATGCCTTCTATTATTATTATTAGGCATGTGAAGATATTTTATAATATTTTATTTTACGAATGATTTTGAATTTTCTTCAAAAAAGTCTGTATAATATATAAATATATCATTCGCAAAATAAAATATTATAAAATATCTTATATATATATATAGATATATACCAGTAACTAATAAGCGCTGCGCGTTTCCACAGTCGCCGACATATCGTAACCTCGTACATGGCGGGGATGAAATCCGGAGAAAAATCCTCTCTCTCACTACAGACTCGCAGAAACACACTCTGCTCCCGCATACTTTGTGTTGATTATTAATACAATCATTTCATGTATAGATATGTGTGTAAACACTCAAATATATAAATATTTACACAGAAACAAGAGTTAGAAAGTCGCCCCATTTCACCATGAATGCGTACCATGAATAGAACCAAGAAAAATTACGCACAGGGAGCACGTAATTTACGTGTGTTTATGCGTGAGAGAGACGTACATTGTTGAACAGTTGATAAGCAATATAGAAGAAGGGTAAGCAACCACTTTCTTGCAATATTTTTCACCTCAAATGCACATGGATTCTTGAATTTCTTACTATTATCTCTTTCTGCCACACACAAAGTTTCCATTTTTGTTTGGGGTTTTTCTTTTTTCTTTATTTTCAACGGCACATGCAATCCTCTGAGTCCTCTTACCAATATACATTTTCTATTCGCTCAAAAAACTTGGCCCATTAGTATTTTTTTTTCCTTTGTCTCAGCACCCCATAGAGATTCTTTCAGATCTGCAGTGAAAAGTTTTGGGACGTTAATGTCAATGAACTTAAGCTTTCGTTCTTCTTCAAGTAGAGAAGTGAATATCAAATAGGTCTTCGAATCATCAAAGGTCAGCTTTTCAGGTCAGTTTGATTTGGTTTTTTGCACGGGTTTATGAGTTTTAATCTTTATTCTGATTGGCGATGCGTGTTTTTCACCATTATCATATCATTGCTATGTGCTAATAGAGAAGATCGTTGAATCTGAGTTAATGAACCTCTGATTTCAAGTTTCTCGTGTTTTCATTTTCGATGCCTGCTAAAAGAACTGAGGTGTTTTATTGAACTTTTGAACTCGATGATTACATTCAAATTTAGAGCTTATTTGGTTTTATTTTCTGGAATCAAAGTCAACTATGAACGGGGATGAATCAGAAAGAAATAAACAACCTTGATTAAAGGTTCTGTTCATTTCATTTGAATATAATGGAAGTCAAACTTTTTTTTTTTTTTTGAAAAATAGAAGTTCATATCTTATATATTTTAAAAATTTGTGATCGAACTTTGTTGGGAGAAGGGTGTGGATTTTGACCAAACATCACAATTCTTTTCTTTTCTATGTTGTTTCACGGGTGGATTTTGTTCAAAGCATTGGAAAATTTTGTTTCTTGATTAATTTATCGAATATTTTTCATCATTTCTGCTATATTCGAAAAGGGACGGCTTTTTTCCATTTTTGTAGTTTTAGTCTAGTTTCTACTTCTATTTTCCTACACAACTTTAATTTGAACCATCAGAAATGTATTTCTTCTTTTTTTTTGGCAATGTTCAGGACATAAAAACATCACACCGTGGCAAGAATCCAGCCTTTATGAGATGTAGTAATTGAGTTTGTATGGTTTCATTGAATTCATAGTTAGATCGATAGTGGAAAGTCGTCCCTTAGATTTATTAAACTGAACTTGAAAATGGGTTGTGAGATTGAGACTGATCAATCGGAAGACATGGACGTTGTCCTATCTTCGATGTGGCCAGAAGACATAAATGAAGCTGGGAGGCAATTTAATGTTGAAAGGCCAGGAGCAGATCAAGATATGTTGGAAGAGGTTGTAATTAATAAGGAACCAAACATAGTTGATTTTAAGCGCCTCATGGAGCTAACGAATTACAGTGACAAGGGTAACTGGCAATTGGCAAATTTAGTTAAGAACTGGGAATATAAGCAAGCTAATGCAGTGCGCCTTCTCAGAGAAGAGCTGGACAACCTTAACAAACAACAGCAAGAAGTTGAACTCAAGAAATTGGAGATATTGGAGGAGCACCGGTTCGAGCAAGATGGATATGGTGGCGATAAGCGCCCCATTTCTATCCTTGATGAAAATTTGAAATATTTATATCAAGATTCTCCTCAGAGGAAGAATACTGTTATTTTTCGAGATGAGAAAGTAGAAGTGGATGCTGAATATAACAGTATAATTTACTGGAAGCAACGTGCCATGAGTTTGGAGAAGCTTCTGGAGGCTAGTATTCTAAGAGAGCAGGTGTTACATGAAAAACTTCAGGAAAGTATCGAAAATCTTGAAAGGCAATCCTCTCCTGTGGCGGAATTATCACAGGTTTTGGCGAGAGCTGACAATTTCTTGCATTTTGTCCTCCAAAATGCACCAGTTGTGATAGGACACCAGGTATGCCTTTTGTATATATTGCGCAATAGCTTTACTCTGTTTCTTTTTTTTCGAGTTCAGATTAAAATGTTACTATTCATTTGGTTTCAAGAATCGGGCCATATCTTTTACTCATCTTACATTTAATGCAAATCATCTTTTTGGTTTTTAATTAAATATGTATTTACAGGATAAAGAACTGCGGTACCGATTCATCTTTAACCATTTCCCAAGTTTGCGTGAGGAGGTAAACTATCCCTGATTTCATAAAGCCTATTCAAGAAATTTATTATTTAATCGTTCTCAAACTTTTAGCTGTTTTTACAGGACATAATAGGAAAAACGGATATAGAGATCTTCAGTGGCGCTGGTGTAAAGGAATCTCAAGATTTCAAAAGAGAAGTTCTTGAAAGAGGATTACCAGCAAAGAGGGAAATCACCTTTGAGACAGAGCTGTTTGGATCGAAAACGTTTTTAATTTATGTGGAACCTGTTTTCAGCAAAGCTGGAGATACAATTGGTGTAAATTATATGGGAATGGAAGTAACTGATCAGGTTATTCCACTTTCTGAATATTTGAGATGCGGAATCTAGTTTAACCACCAAACACTCTTTTTACAATACACCAAGCAATGATCAGTGGGCTGCTCGTTGCTGTCATAAAGGGGAAAGAATCTTATTTTCATATTTTGAATGTTACAGTGTCATTGTGTAACAATAGCAGTTTCCCTTGGGTGGTTACAGTCGCCCGTAGTCGTGAGGCTATTTATGTGCATAGAGTTTGAAACATGGTGCTTACATTGTCGTGTTGTTTAAAAAAATTGAGTTACACTATTGTCACAGATGTAGCTTTTGGTATAGTGCAAGCGCTTCACCCTATGACTTTTGTTTCTTACTCTTGTGGTTGTGGTTGTGCCACAGGTGAGGAAAAGGGAGAAGATGGGAAAGCTTAGAGAGGAAATGGCTGTGCAAAAAGCCAAAGAAACGGAACTCAACAAAACAATACACATAACAGGTTATACGAAATTCATATCATATACACAAATTCGTATGATTTATAGTTAAAACTCGACTACATTTGTCCTTTCTATTAATGTCGCAGAGGAATCGATGCGGGCAAAGCAAATGCTAGCAACCATGTCTCATGAGATAAGATCTCCACTATCCGGAGTCGTTAGCATGGCAGAGATTCTTTCCTCGACTAGACTTGAGAAAGAACAGCGACAGATGGTGAACGTAATGGTATCTTCTGGTGATTTAGTTCTTCAACTGATAAATGACATCCTCGATCTCTCCAAGGTGGAATCAGGTGTGACTTTGTACCTTATCTTAGCAAATCTTATTTAGATATGATAAAATCCGAATAGATCAATCTGTATTTACAGAAACTAATTTCATACTCTTTTAGGAGTTATGAAATTGGAAGCTACAAAGTTTAGACCACGAGAAGTAGTAAAGCATGTACTCCAAACAGCAGCAGCGTCACTACAGAAAATATTAACCTTGGAAGGAAATGTAGCAGATGATGTTCCCGTGGAGGTAATGGATCCTCTTAACTTGAAGCTTGTCGAGAATGGGCAGGCCTATTTGGTTGTAGGTAGTTAATGAGAGAACTCTTGAAATTCAGGTTATTGGAGACGTACTGAGGATTCGCCAAATCCTTACAAACTTGGTCAGGTAATAAAAGCTTGAAACTTTCTTTGGATTCTATCTATGTTCTATAAAGTCAAACTACGTTGTAAAAGATTTCTAACGTTTAATCTTTAACAGCAATTCCATCAAGTTTACTCATGAAGGAAAGGTTGGAATCAACCTTTGTGTGGTCACTGAGCCGCACAATGTGATCAAACAGGACTCTCAGAAGATTTCTTCGAATCAAACGACTGTCACAGAAAGAACTAGGAATGATTCATCTACATCTCGGGGAAAATGCGATCAAAATGGCAATAAATGTGGACCTGTGGATTCTGAAGATATGCATCGAGACAGTAAACTAAGTGGTAATCCCAGTGGACCGGTAAAACTTTCGGTTCTAATGGAAGAAGATGAAGTGATTCACCCCAATACCGAAGAAAGAGTAGTATGGATTCGCTGTGATGTCTATGACTCAGGGATTGGTATACCTGGTACGTACTTGAATTGGCGTTCGAGTTTCTTGAATAAACATTAATTACATTTAGTAAATGTAAATGCCGATATATTTTACAACCCTTTTCAACCTTCATGGAACAGAAAACGCTATACCAACTCTGTTCAAGAAATACATGCAAGTTGGTTCGGATACTGCTCGAAAGTATGGAGGAACTGGATTAGGCCTTGCAATCTGCAAACAACTGGTAAAATTGTCTGAATCTGCGAAATATGTCCCTTCACAGAAATTTTTTTAATCTTTTGTTTAGGGAATCTAGAATTTTTTTACCAATCTTTGTTCATTTGAAACCTCAAAAGGTAATTCTAAGCAGTAAGTATTCTATCATTTAACAGGTTGAGCTCATGGGTGGTTATCTTACTGTATCCAGCGCAGAACATTTTGGATCAACATTCACCTTTATCATACCTTACAAAGTTTCATCGGTCGATGATGGTTCAGATGACCCTGATGAATTATCAGATATAGAAAACCAAGATGTAGCTGACGATGATGATTCAGGCTCAGGTGTTTTTGTGTTTCAACCACGAACTTTGGGTTCTTTAATTTTGTCCCAAAGTTCTGGAAGGATTCAAAAACTCACAACAAATTGTCTTGGATTTAATGCCTCGATTAAGTGTAATGGATTGTTCGAGGATTCGTTGTCCCCTTCTAGTAACATTACATATAAAGAGACCAGTTCGGAAGAAGATACCTGTTCGGCTCAGACTATATCTGAACTTGATGTTAGCTTATGTCAGAACTTGGATTTGGGTAATGCAAATTCAGCCGCGACATATGAACAGAGTAGCAGTGAAATGGATGGTAGAATACAAAAGCATACAGGTGAAGTCTTGGAGACTAGTGTTCACTCGGAAACATATCAGGCACCGGTTCAAACTGAAAGAAATTCCGAGTTTTCTTCTAGTAACAGTCCTGAAGTTCTGAAATCTGAGGTGAAACCAAAGATTCTTCTTGTTGAAGATAACAAGATTAATGTGATGGTAACAAAGTCGATGATGAAGCAGTTGGGCCACAACATTGATGTGGTGAATAATGGTGCAGAAGCCGTTCGTGCGATTCAACAACAAGATTTTGATCTGATTCTGATGGTAAGATTAAACTATTGTTAAAGTATGAACACTATTGTTACTTTTATCTCACATAAAGCTGAGGTTTTAAGAATCAGAAAAAGATGTGTATCAAGCAGACACGATCCTATCATATTTCATCAAGGTGGTCTTGGTGGTTATTTCTCAGCATTTGGTGCTGCCCAATACCAGGACATACATGTATGTCTTGGATATTAGTTTCGAGTATATAGTCCTCATTATCTAGATTACTGTGAGGAGGCTTGTTCAAGTATAAACAATTTTGTTAGACCACATTTTATGAGTTTTGGCTTTTTGGAAATATAGTTTTTAGCACTAGAAGAATGTTCAGATCAATTTTGACACTTGAAATTCTTGCATGTATCTACTGTTTTGAACACAACCCAAAAAATGTGAAATTTTTTTCCGCTAGGATGTATGCATGCCAGTGATGGATGGTCTTCAAGCTACAAGATTGATCCGATCTTTTGAGGAGACTGGGAGTTGGGAAGATGCAGTTAAGGCAGGAATTGATCTACAGTCGCCACCATCACATTCTTCACCAAATTCTGGACTAGAAAAATCAAGAAAAAGGATCCCTATCATTGCGGTAAGCACTCGACTTCTCTTAGACCCAACTGCTATTTTCTATATCATTCAACATAAAGTTACCTAGGTATAAAGTCACCACACATGCTAGTACAAATTGTTTTTAAACATCCTCAATTGGGTTTGAGTTGTTTTTCAGAAATATGAATGTTGTTCTTTTGCAGATGACTGCAAATGCATTATCAGAGAGTGGCAACGAGTGCTTTGCAAATGGTATGGATTCATTTGTGTCGAAGCCGGTTACTTTCCAAAACTTGAGACGATGTCTAAGCCAATATTTACCATAGTCAAAGTTATAAACATGCGTGAATCTTGTAAATGATCTAGCTAACAAAGTTTTGACGTCAGTATAAAGTGTTTGTTTTTTTAAAAAAGAAACTCAACAATTAGAGTTTCTGTTAATGTACACAGATCTTTCATTGGAGGAAGATTAGAGGAAAGTTTTGAGTTGTAAAAAAGTTGACATATATATTATGCTCTAAAAAAGTTGGAATGTTAGAGGACTAACATTTATGAATTCTTTTCATCAAATGAATGCCCTTCTTGCCTGCACTGCACTCATTTTGGTTTGGTTATTTTCTATGTTTCGAAACAATTATTTAACTCAATTTTACAATAATAATGTAAGAACAATGTTGAAATTATATATATACTACATGATTCATTTGAGGAACAAGCCACTAGTAAGACTAGCAACAAGCATCTATTGCTCTTAAATTTCATGGATTATAACTCGATCTTTACGATCAGTCAGTTATAAAAATAAATTTTGACCAAAATGATTCTCCCAAATTTTGCGGATTATATTATTTCAATATACTCCATCCATATATGCATGACGGATGTGTGCTATAAAATTTAATGATTATGGTAAGCCAACTTTTTGCGGTAGCTTAAAGCCATTATTGGTTTCCTTCATATATAACACGCATGTTCGCTTATGAGTGCAAATTAAAAGATTTATATATTGATGAGTATTTAAACACCAATTCAATATTATTTGCAGAAGAAGACGATTCAGAGATGTTGTTCTATATAAACAAATAAGTTGTCGCTTATAAAACATTATATAACCTAATTGAAATCACTACATATATATTGTATCTTTATAATTCTTTTTTCTAAGTATTCAAAGAATGGATCTAATGATATGAATTCAAAGATTTTGAAATAGATTATTGGAAGATTAAATTATATTCAAAATCGATTTCATTACTATGATTTCCCACACAAGGATAACAAAATCTTGACCAATTTTTTACATTTGAAAGAAAATATTGCGAGATTCAATACAATTTGTCATCTTTTGTTCATAAAATCAGAAGGCAGGATATGAATTTAATTAGAGGAATCCAAATAATAATTATTTCTAGCCATAATATTACAAACACAAGAAAAAAAAAATTTAAACTCCATCTATANATTCGACATCTGTTGTTAAATAATGGCAGAGGGAAGAAAACAAACAAGAGGCCGCCAAAGAATCCCCATGCAACTAATCGAGAACCAAGATGATCTTTACGCAACATTCTCGAAACGCCGACTGGGAATCTACAAAAAAGCCACTGAATTATGCACTTTGTGTGATGTAGATATCGGCATCATACTCTTTTCTCCAACTGATGTCCCTTATTCTTTCTTCCATCCGAGGATGGATAGTGTTGTTTTCAGGTCGATGAACCCAGATCAGCCTTCATCAGATTTTGACCGCATTATTGATTCTCATACTAATGGGAGGGTTGAAGGGATGAATCGGGAGCTAGACAGGATTATAGCTTCGAAAGACGCTGAAAGAGTACGCTGGCAGCGCGCCATGGACGAGATCAGAACTCGGAATATATGGATGCGCCAGCGGTTGGAGACGTTCACCAGAGAACAAGCTCTGGTGTGGAGGGCATGGTTCAGGGAGTTCAAGGCTCGGGTTACTCGGCGGATCGAGCAGATTAAGAGTCAGGCGTCGGGTTCAGCGATGCCTCAGCTGCCGCCCCCGGAGGCTGGAGAGAATGTGGAGGACATGGTGATTGCGAATGGAGCTGAAGCTGCTGATAATCTTTATCAGCCTCACATGCCGCCGGGTCAGTTCTATTATCCTGGACAAACGTCGAACGACCCGCACCTTGGCGTCGGAGCTCCTTCCACTGATCAGTACTATTATCCTCCTCCTCCTTCTCCGGAAGGGCAGAATCTGTTCGCCGGTGGTCCTTCTCAGGAGATTAATTTATGTCCACCGGGTGGTGCTCCGAGTTATAACCCGTACTATGTGCCACCCCCACCGCCCGATTTCTCGACTGCTGACGGAGGTGATGTTCCTGGCCAATTTTATGTTCCTTTTCAGCCGCCTGATTTCTCGGCGGCTGCTGGATCTGATGGACCCGGCCATTTTTACTTCTCTCCGCCGCCGCATGATCCAGGTACTGGTGGCGCGTCGAATCAAGATGAATCTGGCCCTTCCAATCAGAAGGACGATGACGCTTAGTTGCCTATTTTTATTTTTTTAAAAAAATTGTTATTTAGTTCTATGTATCTCTCTCGTTTTAGTTTCCATTACGTTTTTTAATGTATTTTTTCGATGTGATATCGTGTATAATGATATGTAAATATTTTTTTATGATAAATGATTAAAATTATAATAATTCGAAATATATAAGACTGAAATTGAAGTTTGAAATTATAAAAATATCAAAATCGTAAAACGATAAAATTATAATATAAAAATTGCATTTTTTTCCAAAATGTTAATGTTTATTTTTACTAATTTGTAGAATTGTGAATTTGTATNAATAATATAAATATACAGGTCATATATGGACTTATTATTTGTACAAGGTAAAAAAAAAAGGTGTAAATACAAAATAAATGTTTAATAATGGTGTTTTAAATTCGAATTATGTTTTTAGTATTGTTATATTATGTCAAATTTCTTTGGCATGCTAGTTGATAATTTTGTTCACAATTATGGCCTAAAACTAAGACAATTAATTAAAAGCTAAAGTTTTTCTAAAAAACTCACCAATTAAAAACTTGAAAATATTCTGCCACAGTATCTTTTTTTTCCCTCTTTCCAGATAAACAAATACATAAAATATTTATAATTTTATATCAGTACTCATTCACATGAAAATGCTTGCATACAAGAGTTTTTTTGTTTAATGTCTTGTTAATTTTCTATAATTAAAAAAAAGTAAATATTACACCTAAATTTAAAACTATATTAGATTATTTTATGAGAATTTTTTTATATAATCATGATGATTTATAATAAATTTTGAATGAGATATTTATTTAAACCTGTAAAGATTTGAATAAATAATAGTTTTTTTTTTCAAGACTTGCATTAAATAAAATACAAAATACATCATGACATCAAAATTAATTATTAACAGTGGTTAATGATTATGGTAGAGAAATTTCAAATAGAGAACGGATAATTTTTTTATTAATATAATTAAAAATAAATAAACAGAATAAAACATTTTACTTGAACCATTGAAGCAGCGTCAGGAGACAAGTGGCCAAAGAGCAAAATAACATTCAAAATTTGTGAAAGATAAAACCATACTTGTATATACAAGATATTCAGGTATTGAATATATTCTATGCAAAAAATACAAGCCTATTTGAGCATCCCAGAAGTAATAATCTTTTACCCTTGCTATAAAAAAAATGATATTTTGGATAAGAAAAATAAATTCCGAGTACACTGCATCCTCGAATTGAACATAGGATCTCCGACACCATATTATAATGTGCATTCTACTGCAAATCATTTAAATTTGACAGGGAAAATACTTTAATGGAATCAAATGTAGCTTAGATATTACAGCACAACATTAAAATTTCAGATTCAGATGAATCTTATGTCAACCCAGTAAAGCCCCGTTGCTCACTCGTCTCTTGGAGCAGAATCTAACCCAGCAGATGGACTGTCAGCAAAGTATTCTTGATGTTTGACGTTAACACCATACTGCAAATTAACACAAAAACAGTTCAACCAATATAAATCACGTGAATGTGAAACACATTAGTTGATTCATTTTTTAATACAACAAAAGGATCAAGGATTAAACATTTACAAAGACGAGCAAGTTGAATACCATGCCAGGAACACATGAACGTAAATGAAATTATAGTGGTTACCTCCCGCAAAGCCTTGGAAAGATCCTCCATGGTCAAGACAAGACGCTTATCCTGTTACCAACCAGGCTTTAAAAATTGTAGATAACCATAGGAAGTAACTAGTAAGTGATACCAAGCACCATATGCACACCTTTTGCTGCTTATCTCTTTTGTCTTTAACTATAGATGACTGTCTCGCTTTGCAATGCCTGAAGATAAATATTATTCCCATAGCATTATTAATGGGAAGAACGAAAATGGAAACGAAATTTCGACCAAAAAGAGATACATTCACAATGACATCAAGTTACATAATATGGAGAACATACTGAAGAGCATCAGTAGCAACGTCTGCGATGAATTTCTGAGTGGCAACTGCTACCAGCCTCGTCCTGAGAAAAAAAAAGGAGGCTGTGAAAAACAAATCCTATGCATGCCGATGAACACAGAAGTGATAAACAAAAGGCCCAAAAAAACTGCGAGTGTTTTCATCATTAAATTTTTTCTAAAAAAAACAGGGAAGCATGTGACATAAACAAGTTAAAGAGTAATCGATGCCAAGTTGAAAAGTTAATAGGTGTTATTGGATTACTTCTTAACTCCCAAAACAACACCCAATTGATAGATTCCAACTATTACAGTAGTTTACAAAAACTCATTGAAGGTAACCTAACAAGTAACAACTAAGTAAATATGTAAAGAACAAGCATAAGTTTCTAAAGGCAGACACTATAAGTTTCAGCCATTATTTTGTTGATTCATGTCATAATTTTTCATTAATTTTGTCTACTTTCCAAAATAATAAAGACTGAAACCAACATAAAACAGATATATTACAATTTTTTTTGCCACAATACTTCGTATCACTTTGCCTACAAAATTTCCATTTTAATCAGTTATGCTACACACACACATATGTATATTTTCATAATTGTATTACTTGGCTCCTCTATAGAAAACAGCATCACTTTCCAAATTCTAAACAATTATTGAAATAATATCAATGTTTATAAATAAATAATAAAACGGAGAAAACAAACAAGTATTTGATAACTTGTTTCCATTCTGATTTCTAATTTATGCACCTCATGATACTAGACGACAAACTCAGCAGCATGACTCGGACAATAGAAAAGCCACGAGATCAATGTAACTTCACTGGATAATACAGCTAATTTCAGCTATTGCCAAAGTTGATGGTATCAAGAAATTATGACAAAAGTAAAACGAATTTCTAGCACAAGGGACACACAATCAGAATAAGGCATGTATTTCTAGCACAAGGTACCATTGCTCCAAATATGTATGCTTCAGAAAAATATTAATACGCTGTTTAAATGGATATGACACGGAACTCGTGGGTATGCTGTGATAATTTCAGTGAGATGGTGCAGGAAATCCATGTTGAAACGGTCTCCCTGAAGCCAGACATTGTCCGACCAAATGCATGAATATCAGCTAACCAAGATAATTATAGCTAATGTGGCATCACATCAAAATAAGGCTAATGGAAAAAAAGCATATTCCAAAATCATCAGATGCCGTAACTATCCACTTTTAACCTTGTCAAAGTCATGTACTGTGCTGAATATCAGCGCAGCACTCAATAGAGATCTACATCTCTAAACCAGACAAGCTAAAAAGAATCAACAATTGTGAAGAGCGAAACAAGTGGTGGGTACGGTACACCCTACGTCTCATCACGAAATTGAAAAAGAAACACCAAAGAGTAACCTAAAATTAGAAAAATAATACAGAAATATTCATTATTTTACCTCAAGAAGAAGTTCAACAATCAATCAGTGGATAAAAAATAAGTAAAAGATGCTTCGAAAAATGAAAAGAAAAACTGTACGATGGCAGCAATTAAAATTGAAAAACATAGGCATGATCACCCACATGGAAATTATTTTATTTTCCTTTATTCCAGGTAAAGTAGAGCAAGAAAGGGGAAGAGTACCTACAATCGGACATCGGGACACTGGAAGCCGCTTTTTGCCAGGTAATGTTCCACCAATTCATCAGGTATCTGTACATTAATATAAAAATTGTAATCAATTCAAAGAAAATGAAAGCATAATCGTATAGTGAACTAGATGTAATGGCTATCACCGTGGGGGTGTAGTCCATCAAAGAGGCGAGGAAATCGGTGAGCGCAGCATCATCGTCATGGCGGCCGTCATTCGGTTGCTGCTGGCTACTTTGGCTGTTCATCGTTTCGCTAATTATCCTTGTTTACCTGTTCTATGTGCAGCGCGGAGTACACCGGAGATAAATAGGGCAAACGCAACGTCGTAAAATCTTCAGAAAATTGATCAGCTACGATTATTTCACTCGGTTGTCGGGTTTTACCCGCAATCGTAATGAACCCGAATACACCTCTAATGAATCTCTTATTTGTAAAATTATTAAATTTGAAATGAGAGGAAAAAAAAACAGTTTGAGAATAAATTTTTAGAGTATTATAAAAAAGTTTATAATTATATTGATTTTTAATTAATTTCTAATGCTCGATCATTTAATTAGAAAAATCACCATTTATTGATTAAATAATTTATTTATTTATTTTAAGATTTTTAAAAAATCAAATTTTATAATATATTTGTAATTTTATTATGTGACCTAGGAAGATACCCGGCTACAAACAACATCATCCTTCTCAGAATTCAGAGGATTAATATAAGACATTTCAAATATTCATAATTTCGTAAATTTTTGTTTATATAATAAAGAAAAATGGGAATAGGAAATTATCAATGTTTAAGAAAAAATATATAAGAATAGAATGATGTTTTCTTTGCGGCCAAATAAGCTCATAGAACAAACAATACTTTCATCATTCTTGATCACATGACATGACCAGCCAGCTACGGTTTAAAAATTTATTCAATCCTCTCTCTACACATGATAGATGATCAAAGCTATGCATATCTCTGCTGACTATACCGTAATATTCCATAGACGTCGACTACGCCTGGTGGGAAAACTGGATCCGTCGCTGCCCTCACAGCAACATTGGCAACTGCAGTGACACTGACTGGAGGGGTGAAAAGGGGTCCAACCAAGGGGACCTGAATCAGTGGTCTAGCATGCTGCAGGACCTGCAAAATTCAAGAAATGTCATGAACTCGTGCTTGGAACTGCCAAGGCATTTTCTTGTCCGTCAGGATGGTTCAATATGCAGTATGGGAAAACTGAGAATGCTAAAGTGACAAGAATAATACCATCTCCAGTGGAGAACCAATCACACCAAGAGGCAACTTCATTCTCCCAACACGCCGTGTTCCATAAATAAATCCAGGCCTCAGAATTACTCCTAAAACCCAACTCCGGTCGCAAAATTTTTCATTAGAGCCACGAGTCTTTTCTAAATGCTAAAATTAAGCTTGGTAACATCACAAGGAATCTAAGTCACACGAATCTTTCAATTCAGAAATTAAGACAAACAGGCCTAAGAATTGAATAAGCATGCTGCAAACATCCTCATTGAGATCAAGAGAGCATTACATGAGATGTTGATATGATTTTTTTCATTGTTCTATATACAATATTTTCTGCAGGATATAGATAGCTCACCTCCATATGGATATCTAACTTGTAATTCTGTCTCAGATGCTCTCTGCATCACATTGAATGCACAAAAATTAATAGGGAGGACATAAAATATAGCTATGAGGGCATATGGCACGTGAAATTCTAGTCAACTTTGAATGCATCTTCCCTTCTACTATTAATGAACACAAGCTTTTCTAGTTGCTTCCAAGCTTTGAATTTATCTCTCCTGTTTTCCCTAAAGCCATGTGACAATTAGTCTTGCCTACTCACCCAAAGATGGAAAGCTGTGGGGGTGAACCAACAAAATTACCTCGTGGTGAAAGTGAAACTATTGGTTTCTAGTATTTAGATAGAAACTGGGGGTGGGAACCATACTGAGCACATGTTCGGTAAAATCATTGATTAAAAAAACACAAGAAAGTAAAAAATATCCTTGTAGCAACAATAACTTCACAATTGGTACACCAAAAAGGAGGATTTTTGGCAATACCTTCCCTTCATAATATCCTCGAAGCACGTAATTCACCACACCAAAGTCAGCAGCCGATATATACACAAATCTCTTTACACCTAAGAGTATGAAGAAAGAAAATCTTAATACATTTTTATATTTGTATTTGATCTTCCCTAATGAGTAGATGAAGAAGCAGTAATCATATGTTGTGCTAAAATTATTTTTAACTGATTGCTTTCACAAGGAGTTCCAGTTACGTATTTGCTGAGAAACACCATGTTTGTCAAAATTCAGAATCCAAAAGAAAAAGATTTGGAATTTGCATAAAGCAGATGGATTTCTTCAAATTATGGCACCAAATCCTTGGCAATACTGAATCCAAACATAATACTAAATTTTGAACGCTGTAACAATAAAAATAATATATGCCTAATTGCACTATTTCACATTAGATAGTTGACATCATATAAAACTTCTGACTGCAATATAATAATTCGGCTTTTCTCACCAAAAAGACCCATTTTAACAAGCGACTATACATAGAAGTTTTCGAGCCATTTTAACCAACTACACAGAATTCTCTTTTATGTTCACGAGTGATGTTTCCCTCTAAAAAAAGATAAAGAAAGTTAGAAAACACATTTCAACCTTCCAAACTTCCAATGAACTGGAAGTAGATGCAAATAGCACGCAGGCATAGATGTATACAATAGTCATAATGCCAAACGACAAGTTTAATTAATGCTGAGCACAATTTAAAAAATGCAAATCATAAAAAAAAAGTTTGTGAGAAGGTTAAAATAGAATTTCATCATTTATGTCAGACACTCCGTTAAATTCGCAATAACTAAGAGTGTGAGAACGAACAACTGAACTATCAAGAAGAAAACGTTCAGTGGTAATACCTTCTTCTGAGGCAGCTCTTATAGCATTGATATTTGCAGTTCCATTGATTTTGTACATTTCCGCATTAGAACCAAAACCACCAACACAAGAAATCTGCAGAAACAGAACGTTGAGCTATGGAGAAAGGAAAACGTGAAAAAACGAGTTGACAAACTTATCAGCCCCTGGCAAGTATGAACCAGTGGGAAAATGGAAAAATAGATAACAAAGGAAATAGCAAATAAATCATGGAAACAGTTATCAGATATGTTGGAATCAAGAAGGAAATAAACCCACCACCCTCAGACTCTCAAAATTTAAACAAGGACGTTTGACCAGAGCATGCATAACTCTGAAGTTTCAAGTCCAAAGTCACTCAAATATTAATTTTATATACTGTTTAATTTTATATTACGATAAGTAACAACGTACAATTGAAGTAACTCCCTTCAATAAGTCCCTCCCTAAATTCAAACGAGAACATGTTGAGCTGAGTATACCTCTGAATTCAAGGTCCAAAATCGCTCAAACAAGCTACATATGTTTAATCATATATCACAATAAATGAATACATACAACTGAAGTTACTCCCTTCAAGACATCCTTCCATGAATCCATTGAGAAAAGGTTACCTTCAAGCAAGTCAAAAAGGAACTAAAATGACTCTGAAGTCTCTTCACTAAATGAAAACAGGAAAAAATGGTGAATATAAACTTAATAGCGAGAAGTAAACCTTGATGCCAAATCATACTGTTAGCCCAGGGTTCTCCAATCGAGGATCCACCAGATCTGCAAATAACATAAATTGGTCGGTCAGGACCAGAAGAATCAAAACCAAATAGAAAGTTCAGAAAAATTATGCAAGAAGATCAATGGGAAGGTAACTCCAGAAAAATTATGCAAGAAGATCAGCTAGCGCACACCCTTTTTGAAAAAAGTAACTCCAGCTCACGAACAACTGTTGAAGCAGTTACACTCATCACAAAAATACGTTGCTAGGCATTCCCTTGGAATTTTGGGGGGAGAAAAAAGAGACAGACGAAAGTGGAACCCCCTGAGACTCATCTCTCTCTATAACATAAACTTTCTTTTTCAAGCGGTCATCCTCAAACATACTTAGCAATCAGACAAATCAAGGAGACAATCTTAAGTGGAATATAATACCTGCTGAGGCTAGAAACTGTTAAACCACGACCCAAAGCTTCCTTGCAGATATGAGAACCAACAAATCCATTTCCACCGAGGACAAGCAACTGAATTATAAAACCATAAAATCCAGAATGATCCCATCGACATATAACAAAATATTTTCTGGCCTGGTGACAGTAATTTATACCATTGGAATACAAATATATACCTTCTCTGTTGGAGGTGGAGGGACATGTATCGTCTCTGCTTCATCAACTTTATCGGTTTCGGGAGGAATGTTATTGTTGAAAGGCTTATCAGAAACAGTGGACAGAAACCGCCCCTTTCTTGACACAGCAATTCTGAGGTTGAAAAGATGTTATTTGAAATAAAATGAACCAGAAAAGAAAAAAGAACAGATCCAAATAAAAGGGGTAAGAGGAAGATAAAAGAGACAAAGAAAATGCAATATTATTACCAACGGAACACTCGAGGAGATGCACAAATCACTCGACTCATACAGCTTATATATGACAAATTCGCAGTTGTTAGCACTTGGCCTTCAGTTATATGCATTGGTTTCACTTTAGTTTGAGCACGCTCATAGTCAGCCTCGAGTCCTTGCCTACCTTAAAAAAGCCAAAGCTGCAGTCTTATTTTTTACTCACTTCCGTTTTTTCAGAACCCAACTGAAAGATGGAACTACTAGTTCAAGCTCTGTCCTTAAAAAAATAAATGAAAGAAAGGGACAAGATGGGAAACTGGTTGAGAGCATGAACTTGAACTACCATCGGTTTCAACCAATGCAGATGAATCTAGATTCAGCTTCTAGTTATCGAAGGAAATACTGAAACTTTGGCAAAGGAAAATGAAAATAAAACCAAACAAATTAATTCGCTAGCTGGTGTAGGAAATGAAAATGCAAGTGAATATCCTGACAAAGAAATCAATTATGCTGCTAAAAGAGAGTATTTCTCGGTGAAATAGTAAATGCTCCATTTTGCATAAAGAACGATAATCAAGAAGGAAAAATGCAAGTAATACCAGCAAACCACAAAACAAAGAGGGCAACCCCTCAACCGGCATATTGGTCAAAAACCTATTAACACATAGAACAAAAGCACCCCCAATCAACACGGCAAAACAAAACACAAAAATAATTGTTTTCGCCTCTTTCCCATACAAAATATAAGAGAGAAAAAATAAACAACGAGGAATCAAGAAAATCCAGAACTGGGCAAACAAAGAAAACGATAAGCTTACGAGGATACGATGGAGGAGAGCTTTGACCGACGAATCAATCGAGACATTGTTACTCCAGAAAAGATTAAATCTTTTCGCATGCTTATGGACGACTGCTCGCTCCCCTTTGTGCATATAATGGAGTTAAAGCCAGGCACGTGGCGAATGCATACGTCGACACGTAGGACATTAATGCGGCTGCGAGAGTTTCCCATCGGATCCGAATTCGGATACATCATTCGATAACCCGGTCCGTCTAGTTTAAACTCGGTAAATAAATAAAAAAAAATATATTTAAAAAACCCAAAACTTCTAACCGACAATGAATCGTGGATGATTTTTCCTCATCCATCCTGGTGACTTGTCTATCCGCCGATGTGTGGGAAAAAAAATATATTATTTTTATAAAATTTGTAAACTCTTACATCATATTCTCTATAATTACCATCATTGGATTAGAATGGACACATCAATTTTAATAGGACGAAATCTTCTGTTATATTTAGTGTTTCAAATTATGTTATACTTGACTTAAATAAATACTGCTTACAAAAATATGTTAAAAATTAAACACATTAAACATCATTTATGAATAAAATACAATTAATCATTGTTAAAATATTTGATTAATCTTTTTTTTAAAATAAATAGAAAATAAATTGTATCTCAAACACAATAAATTATTAAAACAATATATTGATGATCTTTTAATTAAAAAAATAGATGAATCGAATGTTTTGTCAATTATTTATTAAATTTTCTTCATGCGTGATGTTCAATACATTTAACTTTTTAATAATTTTTGTAAATAAGATTGGTTTGAACAAAATGTTGCACAATTTGCAAGTGTAAAAGAAGATTCCGTCCCACTTTCAATGGTGTCATCCTCCCATCTGGAGTTTAATCCCAATCAAAACATAACTATTGGAATATAAACAATTTAAATAAGAAAATTAATCGAAACAAATGAAATATATAATTGCGATACTGTTGGGGTAGGGGGGTGAAATTTTTTGGAATCACTTGGTTATGGTTTTTCCCTGACGGTTTTATACTCATTTGTGTTGCATTCCACGCGAAAGTTAATCTAATTTATCAAAATCTAATTTATCAAAAATTATGAATGATTAAGGGCTTCAAGCTGTCTTCTCAGATCTTCCAGGTCAGTAACAGTGTCTGTGGTTTCTTGAGAAGCGGAATGTGTCTGAAACTCATCGGCGCTCGGAAGCTCATGAACAAGACCCTCTGGCAGATTACCTGAATGAGCAAAGAAAGAAAAGGTTAAAAAACGAGGCAATGTGGAGATAGGGAGAATTAACAGCATGAGAGGAGAAAAATATGACCTGAATTGGAAGCTGAACCTTGTACATCACTGTCATCAACAACACTAATCACAACAAAGATCAGAACACAGCAGTCGTTATAAACTTAAACAGTAGGTTAATGGATGCATTTACAAGGTTTAAGCCATCAAGCATAGATTAGTCTACTGGATCTAGTGAAGCTACTTTGATGAACGTCTGAATTATGGTTTTACAAGGCTCACATCCAAAACTAAAATCAGGTCCAAGACTACCTTATATTCCATTCATTATCTTCATGGAGACACTCGGGTTCCAATAATTCTTCGGCCTCCATCTTGGCTCTAGCCGCAGCATCCCTGGCTGGCTTTGCACTACTGTAGTCTTTCTGCATGATAAATATTTATTCAACATGAAAAAATTGAATAATTCGACAGACATCTATACAAAATAATGTAAAATGGAATATATTAACATGGATTTTGGTTTTACAACAATTTATGAAAAAGTATCCTCTGGGTTGTTTTACCTGTCTCTCCAAACAAGCAGCATTAGAACATTGAGGGTTGGGCTTCATTTCCATCGTTGGAAAGAAGTCTTTGAGGGCGTTGTAACCCTATAGTTGAGAAAGCAAATCCGATCTCAAAAATTAATCGATATGAACAAAACGGCAACATATTCTACAGAAAGGACAATCCGGCACTTTTTCTTATTTAATATTTAAAAAGTAGGATAAAGCAGCAGATGTACTAATAGAGAATGCGAAACAGAAAATTAAGAGTGTGATACAAGTTACCAGATAAGGGGTGACATTTCCAAACTTCAGCAAGTATTTAAGTGTATTCTGTACAAGAAGCCCAGCGACAATTCCCTTAAAGTAAATTTATGTAGTTAGGAATTAAAAAAAATGGCAAAGGAAAGAGACTGCATGAACATATAGAGAAGAAAGCAATTGGATCCTATCCCACCGAAAGAAGAGGACAAAAAGAATCCAGCGTCAAAATTATCGGACAATTTAAAACTAGCAAGAATACACCAAACCATTTTCTAAAGAATATTGCCAAGAATATTGTCAAATACGAAATCCATTACTGTGTTACAACCTACAGGAAATAAAAATGCAATAACTATACCTATAAATGAAACATAACTTTCTTATCAATTTTTTTCATCCACATGATATGTGAACAACTATAAATCTTATGCAGACTCTTAGAATTTACTAGCTTGACTCTCAACAATAAACCAACTCTCATTCAGAAAAACACCCAAAAAGGCAACAATGCAGAGAGGGTGAAAAACTGTTTACCATTGTAGTAGGTAAAGATGCAGCACAAACCCCTTCACGTTTTAAGGTTTTTTCATCAACCCCTGATGCTACAACCTAAAATAATTTCATCAATGAATGATTAACTTCTGCTTCGAATTCAAATTTTCAGAAGGAAAACGTTTTCAAATGGTAAACCTACCAAGGGAGGTGCACATGCAAAACAGGCAGTTTCACCAGGAATCAACAACTGTATGTGACCGGAAACAGCATTCTCGGACACACCTGTACAAAATATCCTTCAAATAAATTCATGCACATTCATGTCGCATAATAACTTACATTATATATTTTATGTAAGTCCAACTTGTGAGAATTTATTGTTAATGTGATCAATGAGGGGG
The DNA here is from genome assembly GCF_012295235.1 of Primulina huaijiensis. NCBI lineage: Eukaryota > Viridiplantae > Streptophyta > Magnoliopsida > Lamiales > Gesneriaceae > Primulina > Primulina huaijiensis. The sequence goes on from NC_133321.1 coordinate 19,602,360, forward strand.
AAAAGCCTAAACTAGATCAGCATTCGGAAGCTGCTTGAGTTCCAAAGTCCTCAGGGAATCTTTAAAAAATCAACGACTAAAACAGTTCTCCCTTTTTATACAAGAAGCTGGATCAAATGATCACAAAGTAATTTCATAGATTCGCATGGAGATAAGCAATGCCTCCTAACTACTTTCAAAAATGGTTTTCCACAGAAACATGGAGTAGAGTCAGTAGACCATAAATAATCAACAAGGATCGCACTTGAAAACAATGATTCCAAGTTTATCTTCCACAGCTAGAGCAAGAACTCATTCAAGAAAATGACTCACTAATCTTACTAAAATATCCAACATAGTACAAGGACAAAGAAATTGAATTTTGCAGTAAAAAAAAATGATTCTACTGATATATTAACCGAAAGCAGTGATTTATTGTTTACCAGACTCCATCCATGTCTGATTCAACTCATTGCAAGCCTGCATATACAACCACACGTTCCAGGTGAGGCAAAATGGAAGCAGCAAAGTAAATCTCCTCAATTCAGTAGAATAATTCTAACCTACATCTAGAATACAAATTGATAAGGAACTGAATCCAAACTATCTGCATGCAAAAAGAATCAGATCACAGGATAATAGTGCTCACCTGATTTACCACCATCCTTGCTTCATAATTATCCACGCAGCTGACAACAAGATCAACTCCACTACCTTCTTTGTCAGGACAAAATGATTTATCTTTTAAACTTGACATAAATGTTTCAAAACCTTGCACAGTTGTGATGTTCAATGTATAGCTCTGAGAAAATATATAGACCAATCAACGTCACAGAAGCATATATATAAAAACCGTTAAAACCATGTTTGTATATTTGTTGTATTTTGAGTTGAGGAGGGAGTAGTGGAAGAGCAAAAGTCACCACGAATACCCCACCTCAAGCACAACATCAGGGTTTATGTCTGAAAGAGTCTGAACGGCAGCATCTGTTTTAGTCATACCAGCCTAGAAATGGGAAAACATATAGTGCTTGCCACAAGAAAAATATAGCCTAGGATCAGAAGTAGCTATTCATTCAACCAAAAGCCGAAGTGGTTAGATTGCGAGAGGTAATGCGCCTTAACCAAAAATAAATGAATGAAGATTGATAGGATGTTTCAAAATAACAACAAATTAATCAAGCTTGGAGAAGAAGATAAAATATTGAAAATACGTTTCTCAAGGTTTGTTTTCTGTCTCTTCTCAGACCAGAGAAGGATTATTAACTTTTGTCCAGTTGCTCAAAGAAAAATCCCCAAAATCAGTAACTTTAAAAACTCAATATCTTTTGAAAGGTCTTAGATCAACAGCATAATAAACCAAGCTCACTTCGAAAATTTAAAGAAGAATGGCCTCATAATCCCAACCACATAATATAATAAGTGATAATATACTCTAAAAGCACCTGATCTGGACGGAAAAAAAGTCTGTTCATGTTAGCTAACTCCACTTTATCATAATCGTACAACAAAAGGCGACCGATACCACACCTTGTTAGCATTTCAGCAGCAACACTGCCAACACCACCTATACCCTGCAAAGCATAAAAAATAGTATGAGGACAAACGTAGACTCTATACTGTTACACCGCACATAAAATTACATAGGTTGCGCAAGGATTTAACCAACAGCTAGAAAATATCCCCTTGAGTAGTTTAGAAAAAATTACAAGAAATGTAGGTGAAAAGGGAAAAAAATCAAGCATTCAAGAAATTTGAAATGGCACATTTCTTTTGCAACAGATAAATCTTAATATTCTGATTCAAACAAAATGAACGGGGCATAATTCTTAGATGAGAATAATTACTAACATTCGTAAGCATGCATGTTATATAATATGCACAATAAAAAGTCAAAAGAACTAAAAGAGCATTTATTTAAAGCCAGGCATATCTGAAGAGAAAATTTAAATACGTACAACTATGGCGACTGAGAATTTCCGTATTCTTTCATAGTTTTCCACGATTCCCATCCTTTGAAGTGCCATGAGCCTGCTATAAGGGTTGCTATCAACCACCTCTGCACTCATATCCTACATTGTATTACGAAAAATGCACATATGATTGAGATATCGTCCAAAGTCAACATATTTATGGCATCAAAATATGCAACAAAAGTACCTTGATTTTGGAACGCTGAACAGCCCCAACCTTTTCCGTTGTAGAAAGTCGCACAACAAGTGTATGCATCTAAGCACCAAAAATATCAAAACAACATATACTTTATACATCAGAATCGTCCCTACGTCTAAAACTTCCTTAAAGATAACAATTTTGTCCAAATTCTTTATACATATTCACAATGATAGCAAAGTACTAAAATTTGATATTAAACCCAGGATTTCCTAAGATTCTTGCACCGAGATTAAACAGCCTCATACCCTTTAAATTCCCGATAACTTATACTCATTTACTTCCATTTTGAAAGACCAAATCCTGCATGGTCCCTAAACTCAATCAGCAAAACAATGTGAAACAATCCCACAACAGAGCGTGAACTAAACAGGAGTATAAACTAACATCGTTGAAAATTCAGAAGATAGGGCTCCACTCATATACCAAGGCAGAAGCATCAGCGAAGAGAAAACATAATTTCTACGCAAAAAAATTTAAAATAATCCCCAGAAGTGCACGAAACCGAGAATCACCTTATCAGCTAAAGCTTGATAGAGTGGATCAGGTAAAGAATCTCTGAGCGCATGGAGATCACCTAACAAATCTTTCAGTTCTGACTCCATTAGCTCAGGATTAAACACACTTACACACCTCGTCAATTCTCGTCGGAATTCAGCTCGATTATTGAAACCCGGCTCCAACTACAAATTGTGTGATCAAATTCAGTGTTGATTGCAAAAAACTGAAGAAATTTTTTATTCAATGACCGGTTTCACTTCAAGAAGGTCTGAAAAATGTTTGAGCCGGTCCATGGTATAGCTCGAATGGCCAGTAAGAACCGATTTGGTATGGTGAACCGGTGATTGACGTGTTCTGCGAGGTATACACCAATTAAAATCCGACACGCGTATTTCGGCTTTCTTTCAATCCTTTGCTGGAATTATTTTTTTTTAAAAAAAGGCTATATACATTATTTGAAAAATTCTTTTTGAAAATAGTAAACACGTTGCAAACATAATTAGGACTAGTTACTATGCACACGTGATGCGTGTGTATACAATCTTTTTTATTATTATCGATGGATTAAAGTGAAATTTGATAAATTATGAAGAGACTAAATTGATAGAAATTTTTCAAGCTTGCTTCTATTTATTTATTTTTTTCCAAAATAAAAAATATTTTTTTATCCTTCCTTTTTATTTATTTCACATCTCACTTTTAAATTATTTTAGATATTATATTTTAATAATTTTTTCATCCAACCTTTTTTCCTACATTATATAATTTAAATTTTTTGCGAATATTTTATCAATTTTTTAGATAACATAATATTAAACTTACCATCATTCTTATGGTTTTTTTTAAGACATTTCCACAAACTTTTATTACTTAGCTATTCCTTCGTATAGACACTTATTTCTCTTTTCGATTTTTAAATTAAAAAACAGAGATATTTTTATTTGTCCATGAATTTAAAAGTAGTGGGCAAATCAAAAACGAATCTGGAATTCATACCTCTATCAAATTTTTTGACAAATTACCCCTAATCATCCACATCTATTTCAAAATTTTAGGATTAATTAGTTTGTTTGAGTTATATTAATTAAATCTTTTTAAAAAAACATATTGATTGAAATCATATTTTTATGTATTATTACAAGAAAATTAATGATAATATAAGATTACAATGTAGGCGAAGCCTCGTAGATATGAAACAAATGATTGTTTAATGTCAGTGCAAAGATTTGGGTGCTTCCTTATCCATAAAGAGAATAATAATGGCTGACTTAAAAAATATGCTAAATGTCACTTATTCACCCTCCATGTGAACACCAAGTGCCCCAATATAATTAGAGTGAGTTTCATGTGAGACCGTCTCACGGATCTTAATCTGTGAAACGAGTCAACCCTACCCATATTCACAATAAATAGTAGTACTCTTAGCATAAAAAGTAATACTTTTTCATGGATGACCCAAATAAGAAATTCGTCTCACAAATATGACCCGTGAGACCGTCTCACACAAGTTTTTGTCATATAATTAAACGTCACCGTTGTAATCTTGGTACGAGTATGATATAATATACTCTTCGTCCAAAAAATTATTGAAAAAACAAATTTTTTTTAAAAAAAATTATTCTGATTTAATATGACAAAAAAAAATATATTAGAAGTACCTAATATATTTAATTATGATTGATATATTGATAAAAGAATAAATTAAAAAAACTAAATATAGTTATGATATTTGAGACAAAATAAATAATTTAATATTAAATTAGTTAAAATTACTTTGCAAAAATGACTTTATATATATATGATCTGATGTGATGGGTTTATTGACACTACTTTGATGGCAAGTGCTCTTCCCACTATAACCATATATAATTTGTAGTCTATTTAATTAGATACGATCGTATTATTATTTTATAATTTAAAAGTGGGGTCACAAATATAAGTTGTCGTGTCACTGTCTTAAAAATAAATTGTTAAAATGCTGGGATAAAATAAAACAATGCAATTTAAAGTTGTTTGCATGATATATTATAAAACTAATAAGGATACTATGGTATTTCATAGAAATTCAAATAAGACATATTCAAATAAGTTGATATATATATAACTTTTTTAAAAATAATTTATAAGTTATCAAACTAATTATTTTGACAGTTTACAAGATATTTTTAAAAAAAATATATGTCAAAGAAATTTTAAGAATTTAGAAGCTTTCGAACCGCTTATAAAATAAGTCCAATACCATCTTAGTTTTAAAGTTATTATATTATGATGTAATTTTGTGTGTCTGATCTCGAGCTAATACAATATTATGTAAAACATATTAACCAATTAAATCGTCGCACTGAGTACGACATGCGTGTTGGGAAAATTGTTAGTAGGATTTAGGAATGATTATATTAAACACACTCGATTGAATTGGACAGTAAGCCACATTTCACGCTTGTTTGGAATTTTGGAAGATTTGGAGACAGTGGAAGGTGACGAAGTATATGGCCCCGATAAATAAAATATATAATGGTACACTAAATCTGGATATATATGGTTTAAGAGATCCAATTTAATAAAACCAAATCCAAGAGAGTGGAAGTCGTCGTACTGCGATTTACGATTTGTATGCTTTTATTTTGCGTAAACTTAAAGCTCATGATAATGCAATAGCTTTTATCTTTACCTGTTTTTTTCCTTAGAAGCAAAAATTTGTGTGAGACGGTCTCACGGGTCGTATTTTGTGAGACAGATCTCTTATTCGGAGGTAATCCATGAAAAAATATAACATTTTATGCTAAGAATATTACTTTTTATTGTGAATATCGATAGGGTTGACCCGTCTCACAGATAAAGATTCGTGAGACCATCTCACAAGAGACTTCATCTTTTCAATTTTATTAAAATTTGAATATTAATTAGATTTTTCTTTGTTTTTTTCGACATCTTGGTATCCCTTATATTTTTGTGAGGGTACGATCGTAAACCTTGTATATTTTAAAATCTTATTTAAAATAAAATAAGATGCTTGAATTTATCAATATATCTCTACTTCAATTATCGAAAAATTAATATAGTATTATGGATATGTGATAATATATAAAAACAAACAGTGTTTGACATTTGAGTGTGTGAAGGAATATGGGTAAATGTGGTTGGGAAAACGTGAGAATACAAATTGCAAGTAGAGGGGGGGATTTGATTCTGAATTATGACATTTTTGTCAAAGGGAAATATATCTCATCCAAATGCGTTTTACGTTTCAAGATTCACGTTCGCATGCACAATACCTGATGAGCACACACATTGTTCTTATTCTTGTCATATCTATCATATGCAAACCTCATTAATTCTAGATTAAAAAAATTTAAATATNTGTCGATGATATTTCGAATAATAATTATTTGTGTCAGATAATGACTCACGAAATACAAAGACATTATTTAGCTAGTGAGATCTGATAATGAAAAATGTGATATTGATAAATTGAATTATAAAGATATCATATATAAATTTTTTACTATAATTATCGTAAAAATTGAGTCAAACGTCTTACACATGTATGATAAAGTAAATGATGACATGCATGATCCAATTGTCTTCCTTCACTTTATCCAAGATTCTTTCCTTCGATTATGATTGTAGTCCTTTTCATGATGCGCAACAAAAAATAAACCACACTAAGAAAAATTATCGATTGCATTTTCCCCGTGATGGGACTAAACGTTTATTGTTTCACTTTAAGCATTTAGTTGTGGAATTTGAGAATAAGAATCGACACTGTAGGGGGAGAATTATAAATATGATAAATGACATCACTTTTCCAATTAAAGGAGAATTATCTTCTCGTCATCGTCATGTAAATTGACTTTCACTGTAAACAATAAAACTAAAACGCGATTAATTAAATCAAGCGATTTAAAAAAAAAAAAACATACGTGAATGATAAGATACATTCAATTATTTTTTTTTCCTTTCTTGAAGGGTGATCTTAATATGTTTACTATCAGTGGTTTCAAATAAAAGAAGTGAATGTATTATATTTGTAATAACTTAAAATTTAAAAAAAAAAAAAAAAAAAAGAGAAATACTCCACACGTACAACTGATGAGCACAAACAATTTGAGATAAATTTTTTTTTTTATAAAAAGGGAGAGTCTGCATGCATGGTTGCAAGATTAGGCAGTGGAATCAATCAAAATACAATGTAAAAGAAGCAAATGTAATCCATTTGCTTTGGTTGGTGGAGAATCCGGTTTTTTATTTGGGTACAATTTAGTGCAAAGATGACACAATTTTTTAAATTCGTATTGCTACTACACCTAATTATTCTTCTTTTTTTAGTTCATGGATTGATTAAAGACATCAAACTAAATTTGTGAAGACATTTCTAAGCAAATTTGATACCCTCCAAAAATATATATTTTACTTGAGATTATTATATATATCTATATAAAATTGCTGTCAAAACCATATTGTTTACTTAAGTTTTTGTGTGCATTTTTTTATTCATCGTACAAACCGAACCACCGAAAATTCTTAGTATTTTTTATATTCGGACAGCTGGTGTTTTATTAGTGGGAGAGCGAGAATTGTTACGATTGGATTGTGAATTTGAGATTTTTTTAATCAAAATTCTTATAAAACTAATTTTTTTTAAAAAAAAAATCAAAAATATATATAATAAAGTAGTAAGAATGAAATAAAAAGCTCTAATTTGTGATATTTCAATAAAAATTATTTTTATACATGCAATCATAATCACTATGTGTGTGTGTGTGAATGTATATTGTGTTTCTTTTTAAGCACATCGTATAAATAAATTAATCCTATCAAATATATTAAGTGCGAAATACTTAAAATGTAAACGGATAATTTTTAATTGAATTTACGATCGTATTTAATTAGGTATTGCATATAATTATTTACATATGGAACCTCAAATATTATATTCAATTGCTGACATAATATTAGAATATTAATTATCAATTAAATAATAAAATTAGAATATGTTTGAGATTGTTTCTATATCTTTAAAATAATATTATTTTATGAGTTAAGTCAAGTTCGAGTCATATTTAATAAAATTGACGTACGAGATGAAATTTTGGTGGAAAAAGTATAAATGGAATATTTACATTCATGTCTTGTGTATTTACTATATTAGCCAACATGCAAGAGAGAGAGGTGAATAAATAAAAATAAATATGGCATGGACACCCCATGATCCCCCACCAGCAGCCGGGGAATTTGTCCATAAATATACGTCCACTCCACTCTTCCATTTATCAAAACGAAACATCTCTTCCCCACCATTTCCATTTGATCTCCTCCGAGTCCTCTCCAATTTCAGAATCAAATCCAAAACGAAAAAATGAGAACAGGCGGCGCGTTATTCCACACCACCCACCTCTCAGAAAACACCGCGGCAGAAGCCACCAACACCGCTAAGGCGACCTTCTCTCCGCCCGCCACCATCCAACGCTCTCCCTGGCACTCTCCTGTACCATACCTCTTCGGCGGCCTGGCCGCGATGCTTGGACTCATTGCCTTTGCTCTCTTGATCCTCGCCTGCTCTTACTGGAGACTCTCGGGCCAAGTGAATGACGGCGAAGGCGACGGCGCCGCCTCCGAGAAAGGGGAGAGCAGCTCTGAGGATAAGGCCTTGCATGTGTTCGAGGAGAAGTATTTGGTGATCATGGCCGGTGAAGTGAAGCCGACGTTCTTGGCTACGCCCATGTCCAGCAGGGATTCTTTTTTTAACGATGATCAGAAACTTAACGGCAAGGAAACTGAGAAGACGAAGAATCCGATGAACGAAAATCAATTAACACAAACGGCAGAAGAAAATACAGAAGAAACCCAAGGATCTCAACCGAGCCAAGAACAAATCCATTGATACTTTTACCTTTGGATTTTCGTTCAATTTTGAGATCTGAGAAAAATACGTAAAAATTTTGTTCTGAGAAAAGCAGTACTAGTCGTGAAATGCGGGAGAGATGATCGTTTCGGGGGAATTAGTTTATTGTTCACAGCTTTAAGTGCTCAAATCGCTCTTAATTTGTTTCATTACTGTTAACAACTAATACTAACTACCTCATGCTTATCTAACATGATAATAAATAGTCGCAATTAGTTATACCAACATAATTAACAGCACTATTTCATACTCTTAATGCTTGAGTTCAGATTTAAATAATAAAAAAAATTAAATATCAATTTGTTTTCCTACAATTTATGAATTTTGCATCTTGTTAATTTAAAATATAAATTTATGAGAAACTTCTATATTTAATCTAAACAATTTATAGTTAATTAAGTCGAATTAGATACCTCACCATGAAGATTTTCTCCAACTAACATTTTCTCGTACGAGATTATCGCACAAACTTTGTCCAATGTGATGTACCTGAGTAGCGTGGTTTGCAAAATATTGTGTAAGCCCGAGAGTTTACTCAGTATACACTAAAGAATAGTGATTGCGAGTTTCATAGTCATTAAAAAAGTAAGATTTTCTAATATCGATTTCTTCTTTTAACATATATATAAGATTGGCATGGGACTAATAATCGTTCTATAGAGTCTCACTTAATTAATGATGTATTATTATAACTATAATGTTTTATATATATACACACACTTGGATTCCCAAAAAGTGAAAAGCATAAAGACATAAACATTGAGCTTAGCAATAACATGGAAATTTTTTTTATCTTTGTAATTTCAAAAGAATGATGAATCGAACTAAAGTTATCATCAACCACTAGGCTTTTTTCTCTGTTAAAGAGAATAAAGTAATTAAAGACGATGAGAAAAAAAGTTGTTCTTGGAAAATATAACCAATTTAAGAGAAATAAAAATGCTTGCACCACAAGAATCACACACACACACACTCATACACGAAGATAGGTCCTTAGCTTTAAACCGAACCAAAAAAAAAAAAAAAAAATCTAACCACGATTTTAATCATGAGGCAATGGAAGTACACTAATTTAAAACAAAATATTAAATGATGAAAATTTATCATATAAATATACAATATATAAAAATATAGGTAATATTTTCAAAAAAAAAATCTGGTCAACCCGCGACCCAACCCGAAACACGTCTAATCTGGCACTAAACCGAACCCACCCAACCCGAACCCGAAAAACCCCAACCTGATTTTTTTCGTGTTGGGTCGTGTCGGGTTGACGGGCCGTGTTGTATTTTGACACCCCTGCTGGTTTATGAAAATATCATCAAAATACTTAATTTTACCTCTTGACAGATTTTCAGCTAGTATAATAAATAATTAAAGTCTAAGATGTTTATTTAATTTTTAATATGAAAAATATGTATTTTTTATATTTTATTGGGTTCGATCCAAAAAAAAAAAAACTCTATTTATAGCTGGACAACATAATTTATAAATTTAACTAAAATGTTTAGGCTTCAAGTTAATTTCATCACAATATTAGTGATTTCACAACAAATTGGAATACAAATAAATGTTAATAATAACAATAATCTTATTGTAATCATAGTTGTATTATAGTCTTTGATTTTTTAATTAATAAGGTTATTTTTAAAATAAAAAAAATGTTCGGTAAATGTTATAATACGTAGATCGAATCTAAGTGTATAATACAATAGGATTCACGCAAAATGAATAAATTCCACCTAAATTTTTTAAATCTGAGTACTCGATCTTTTAAATAACCGGCCCGGCCCATATAAATAGCCCATATGCTGAATTCCTTCTGAACGGAATTCAGTGCCGAGTGAAGAATTTGAGAGGAATCGAGGGCGAAATTATGCAGATCTTCGTGAAAACCCTAACCGGAAAAACAATCACGCTGGAGGTCGAGAGCAGTGATACCATCGATAATGTTAAGACCAAAATTCAGGTCCCATTTTGATGATTGATCCCTCTTTGTCGTCCCTGTTTGATTTTTTCATCTATTTGTTTTTGGTAACTTCTTACTTGATCTTCAGATATTTCAAATTGGATTATTTGGTACTGTAATGCTGATGATATCGTTCTGTTTCTCAAGTGTTTACGATATTGAAGAAACTAGGGTTTTGAAATTGCTATTCTTTCCCGTGATTTAAGTTTGGATTTCTGGTGGTGGAGCTGAACGAGTTCGGGGGGTGGGGGGCACTGCATATAAGGGTGAAACTAGGAAGATTCAAAAGATATTGCTGAATATGCAAATATATTGCATATGAAACATACTCCATGTTGAGAAGGGTCACTGACCCGCTAGCGCTGAGCCTCCTTCCAGTTACGAGCAGCTGAAGCTAGCAAACAAATGCTGTAATAGCTATGTTGCAACTCAGAATAGAGACATATATTGTTTCTGATTTCTGTAGTTTGTTTCTTCTTTGTGTTCCGCCTATATGTTTGTGTTGAAGCTTTATCTTACCAATTAAAGTACTGGAAGCTGGCCTGTAATATTTGCAGTAATTTGTGATTAGATGTTCTTATGTTGAGGTAATAGTTTCTACAACTTGGCCAATATGAAAGGCCAAACAATGAAATAAAATGAGGACAAAGAAGATTATTTCTTTTTTCTCTCTAGATCGGAGGCTTATGCTCCTTGAGTTTCCTAAGTTTTCTCCTTTGTGAAGTTGGAGCCCACATTGATTTAACTTTAACCCCTACATATACTTGTATTTTCTGTAGCAGAAAGGGATTGAATATTTGCATGAGATCTGTTCATTTTCATTTTTCACTTTATTTTACTTATCTTTTGAGTGGGGGACAAGCTGGATGTAATGTTGTTATGTTAAAACTTGATTTGTTTTTGCATTTTGATTTCCATATGATCTCATCTTGTTCGGAAACTGAATAAATACGTCTCTTACTGCTCTTCCAGGACAAGGAAGGTATACCTCCTGACCAACAGAGGCTCATATTTGCGGGTAAACAGTTAGAAGATGGCAGAACATTGGCAGATTACAATATCCAGAAAGAATCAACACTTCACCTTGTCTTGAGACTAAGGGGAGGAACTATGATAAAGGTTAAGACCCTCACCGGAAAAGAGATTGAAATCGATATTGAGCCAACTGATACTATCGACAGGATTAAGGAACGAGTCGAGGAGAAAGAAGGAATCCCTCCAGTGCAACAAAGGTGTGGTGCATTTTCTTTTTCTACTGACTGAATTTTTATTTAATCACTGTGATTTTGTTAGATTTGCAATAGTAGGTGGTCCAAACTTGCACGATTTTAATATTTGAAGATTTTTTTTAATTCAAGCTCATGTTATGGTCGAACCATGTCTTAAAGTCATGAAAGACTAACTGATTGACTTCAGAATTTATTCAGTGTGTCGGGGATGTGTGGTGAAATGACATTTTTTGTATGTAGGCTCATATATGCTGGTAAGCAACTGGCAGATGATAAAACTGCCAAAGACTACAACATTGAGGGAGGCTCTGTTCTTCACCTGGTTCTTGCTCTGAGGGGTGGAAGTCTTTAAACTGCACATGGGATTCAATAGATTTGCAACGAACTACTTAAATTTGATGTATTCACTGGAAACTGGTTATTCTGGCTTAAAATAGACCAGTTTATTGAAATATTCATGAAATTGTGATTCTCTTCCCTTGTGTATTTGTAATCCTCAATTATGAAAGTTTTTTCCCCCTGTGAATGCTCTCGTTGGCGGTTGAATCATATTGAATTACGGACTTGATTCACTGAGAAGTAATTCATCACTTCTTATGAGTCCAGAAAATTGTTTCTATTTGCTGTTATATCGGTTTGTGTTGCGATTACAAAGTGATGTTTCATAAACAATTGTGGACAGAATGATTAATGAGTTAGGAATTGGGAAGGCTCTCCGATTTAAATCCAACTTCTAAATTTGTATCATGTTGCAAATTATGCGATGGGGTAAACGACGGAGAAAGTTTCCCCGGTTAAACTTTTTTTCTAAAAAACTAAACCCTGAGGGTTATTTCTTTTGTAAAAAAATAAAATAAAATTAGACCAAAGTTATTCCAAAAAATGACTGAATAACTTCTTGTAGTTGGATCAGTCTCCATTGTATGATATGCATTTGCATTCTTTCATGCGTTAATCTGGAGGTCATGAATGCTAATAGACTTCCGTAAGCCCCCAAAGGACAAAAGGGAGCCAGTATGGGCATCTGTTCTCTTAAATTAAATATATTTATCCATTTTACAAATGATTATGTAACGTCCTCTAGGTTTAAGTTCCTTTTCTAATTAATTAATAGACTGACATTTGGGGTTTGTGCTTTATTGTTCTTTTTTTTTTTTTAATCAATAAGCTATTATATCAACTCGAGAGATGAATATGTTCTGCAATCAGAAAAGTACGGCACACGAATCTTCCGAGTAGACATCAAACAAATTACACAAGGAAATAACATTACAAATCACAAGAAAGACAGCCTTTGCGTTGGGTATCTGAAGTTAAACATTCTTTAGTTCTGGAGTACAGGTTTTAAGTAGAGCATATCTTGGCAATAGAGGTTTCTACGTCGTTTCTATACTTCATTGGAGTACAACTCTTTCTATCCGTGTTCGTTTTGTATTCCTTACTTCTCCGATCTCGGCTAAATAAAGGAATGGAAAATGTATTGAACCGCCATATAAAAGCATTTTACGCCTCAAATTGAGTTGCTGTTCGAGGGTTTATCTTGGTCAGTCAAAAAACGGACGACGACAACGGTGATATTATCAGCACTTCCTCTCTGATATGCTTCCTGCATTAGCCTCTTTGCTGCTTCTTCGGGCTCTTGGATCGGTTTAGTCATCGAAACGGCTTCCTGTAGATAAAGGTTTAGTTACAAAATATAGATGATAGTTCATCCTCGTATATAATAGAGGGCATCAAGATCTAGATTACACAACCACAAAACTGAACCCAAAATGTAGCACCTCGTTCGTAACAACGTCCCAAAGTCCATCACTCGCAAGGATGAGGAACTCCAAGGTGTCATCAACCTTTTGCTCCTGTGAAAAACAAGGTATGAAAACATTGGATAGGATTTTAGCAAAACCCCAAGTACGCGAGAACATTAAGACCTATTGAAGGCTTTCTTGAACATTTTTCCTTGCATGGAACGAGCCACAAACTTTAAAATATCAGGAAATGGCAAATTGGGGATCACATACACAACACGATCAGATGTTTCAAACAAAAAAATCCAATTTCACAATAACATAACAATCCGTCCACATCTTCCTTCCATCAAAATAATATGATAATTTGCATGATATTGATTTATTCACATATATCATTATGAGAGCGTCTTTAGACCACACCTGAATTTCTGGATCCGCGACAACATACTGCTTCAACAGCCTATCACCAAATGCACGAGATACTGCAAGCACACCTCCAACTCTCCAAGTCCCTATGGAGAATATCAAATCACAAGAAAGTCGGAAACCATTCATACCACAAGAATGATACCATATAATGATCAAGGCTGAAAAGGCTATGGTCACTACTTCTACCTGCCCACATCACAAAACCTCCAGCATCTTCAATTCTCTGTCTCTCATCTGTTTGGTCTGGTTTGTGATCTCGGGATGCCGCAATGGCTGAAAGATACAACCAAACCGTTTAATCCCGTGGAATAACAAATTCCAGGGTGAAAACTCTTTCACAAAAAGCAATAAGCTAGAGTTTTCTCAAAAAGTTCCAAATGCTAACCGATAATCTTGCCTGTCTAACTGTATCATACAATATATTCCCTGAATTTATTGGGTTCTAATTTCAGCATGTAGTGATGTAAAGTGTCGGTTGTTATAACAAAGTTATCATACAATAACAGTTTAACTCAAATATTTAGTCCATATAGCAGCCTAACTGTTAAATTTCCATTCTTGTATGGTGAAAGCAATGCAAAACTGCAGGCCATCACTGATACACAAAAAATGTGCTCGGTTTTAATTGGCAATGACTTTCATTTTCCATCTAAAAAGATAAAACCGATTCGATTTAGATTTCAGGGAGTAGATTGTATATAAAGATGCTTAGAAAAACGAAGCATGTCAACTTACCATTACCAGCCCGGCAAATGACAGCTCTGGAATCACCAACATTTGCCACCAATAAACGGTCACCAACAAGGATAGCCGTGGAAGCAGTTGACCCTGCATCCCTGTTCTGATTATTTTCAGATTTCAAGAACTCCGAGTCTGTATGACTGTATGCATCAGCTGGAATGGAACCAAGACAGCAAAACAAAGTGAAAAGTAAGAGAATCTTATAAAATATTATGCAATAATTGTGATGAAACATGAAAAACATACCTATAGCCGATTTGGTGTCTGAAATAAATTTTGGGTGTCTGATCAGATTATTGAAAAGGTTTTTTTTAACATATTCCGCAGCCCGAGCTCCACCGTGACCTAAAATCGCAAAGACAGATACACAAGTGAAGAATGGCTCTAAAAACTTAGAATTTGGTAAACTACCACATGTCATGCAGCAGTAAATTCTAGATCTAGGAAAAGTAACACGAAATAAATTAGGAGAAACTATAGGGATGTTGATCAAAGAAAGATCAAGAAAAGAGTAGAGTGGACAAATATTAGACCATATTACTTGTTAATATGAATATGCTGGTTGACGATTTACTGACTTTTGAACGAGACAAGTCGTTCACAATAATTTGCATATCCATCAATAAAGGTAGATGTGAATGATTTCGTTAGTTCTTGGCCTGCCACATTTGTAATTTATGTCCCCTCTATCGATTTTGTTTATAAATTTATCAAGAATTAGAAATCAAGTTAATGAAAAATTTAGCACATGGAAAATTTCCTTTTTCCATATATTAATTATGGGGCTAGAACGTAGATCTTCTAACTCTTTGAAAGGGGAACCGGTGAATAAAATCAAGCTCCATTGCAAGAAAACGATAGAATTTAAGAACCATTGCAAGTCCAGAAGAAAAAACTATATTCTTTACATGAACTGCGATTCAATGGATTTTAGAAGGGCAAACTGTGCATTTAAAAAAAGGCACAAAATTCAAAATTTGCATCTCGCCTCCCGCTAGATCCATCCCTGATCATAACATATTATCGCAAGCTTCTAAACGTAGGTTATTGGTTTCTTTCATTAAAATTTTGAAGATAGACTTGGGCAAATTCCAATGGTTCCTCCAACGCCTGGAGACAAATTGAGCGAGGAAGGGATAAACCTACCATCAAAGACACCAAACAGACCGACTATCTCTCCATCTACACCGTCAATTCTTGTCTCATAGAAATCCTCCATCGAGGACCTTTTACCTGGAGCACTTGCATATCCGTAACTGAACTTCCCATTCTGACTGCAACAAGGTGATTAGATTAAGGGCATTAAGGGTTAGACATATATCACACAACGTTTTTTTTTTCACTTTGAGATTAACATCCATGATTATCTCGACGGGGTATGACGGAACAGAAACTTCAGTCCATTACAGTTTCAAGAAATTTAAACCTAATTGCTGCTATCCATACCATGCTTGAAAGCCCAAAAATGAATAGAATAGCTTGACGTCAAAAAGGTGGTTGCTTATTCAAGTTAGCCCGTTTCCAAAGCCACAGATAATGTCAATCATACTAACAACTTCATTTTTCCAGTGAAACAAACAAGTCCGACTTCTTTGTTATATATACTAAGTTAAATCCCATAGATTAAAGAAGTATCTTTTTTTACAAAAAAAAAAAAGCAACTACAGCACAGTAAACATGAAAAATTCGAGCTTTTCATCAAAATGAAAGGGTAATCTAAAAAATATTCGCACATAACGATAAACCTGTTGTTATAAGCACCTATACTGTGCGGCGCAGCATGCGACATTAATTTTTTTTACTTTCAATGAAAACTTCAAACAAACAAATTTTTACCCCAAATTAATGCACAGTGAACCCGACAAAATGCGACAAAGGTTTTACAACTAACTAATCAGAGTAACTATATGTGACTCAGACCTTAAAAAACAAATCACTAAACACCAATAGCTGCTTAGAAGAAATCAAGATTGATGCAAAAAATAATGACTGAAGGCCATGGAAATCACATTTAAGAATGCAAGTGGTCAATAAAAAACAGAAGAATTCAACTCGGAATGAATTAGCTCGTATTTTCTTGTAACATTAAAAGAATCTTGATTTGGTCAGCAAATTAGAATCCTGAAATAGCATCAATATTCAAATCAAATAAACATCATAATCAATCATATAAAATTGACATGAAGCATGGATAGACGATCACCTGAGGCCTCCGCCGCTGACGGGGGCGTCATCAACTTTGTTCTGGCTGGTAGATTGTGATAAAACTGAATTGAGATAACCCATATAACCAATCTCAACCTTATATTCTTTATACTGAGAGTCCTTTTATTGCTTCAAATTTTTGACCTTTCCAAATCAAATGCACAAAGATCCAAGTTTTTTCCTTCTGGCGAGAATGTGCAACAAATCTAGATAACCCAAAATAGGAAAATGCTTATAGAATTGGTGTGAATAAAAGCAAAAACAACTAGATCACACCATTACAGCATCTGAAGTATTTTCAATCCCAAGAACGGATTTTACGGTTCAACCTGCCAACAAAAAACAAAAGAAAAGAGCAAAAAGCCCGTCAAAATTAATATTCAATAACAGATCTAATAATATGCAAGGGCATGAACATTATGAGCCACAAAAGGAGAAGCTAAAAAATCCAATGTCCTCAATTTCTTGAACCCGTTATCAGATTACAAAATCGAAATACATCAATTCCCGTCATAAAAATATTTAAAATTTTTCCTCTTATCTCGGCTTAAAAAATGAAATCTTTTATGCCAGCAAAAACAAAATGAAATCTTTTATCACAATATGAACGAGTAAGGTGACGTTTAGTCTAACCCTCATCAAATAACATAAAAATAAACGAAAAAAAAACATAAAAAAAGTAATCCATGTGCGGAAATTGAATCGCATATCTTCAGCATCCAGAGATAGACCTGAAGGATGGATTAGAGGAGAGAGCCATGAGAGACAGAGAGAGAAGGACAAGATGAAGAAAAGACTGGCTTATCTTGTAATAGCAGAATAAATTATTGTAACAGTATCAATCAAGAAATGGATCAATGATTAGTCGAGATTATGATAATCAAACAACAAGAATAATATCGTACAAATCCTTCATATTTCCTTATTTTTCTGGGTTTTCCCATATAATTTCCAAGAAAAAAGTGAGAGGGAAGTTCTTTCTTTTAATGCGAGGATTTGTATTCACTTGTTATGGGTGGTTTCGTCACGCTGTTTCGGGGTCCTACACATAGCCGGAAATTGAGGGAATGGCAAGACTTGGTCAACACAAATTTGACGTGTAACTTAATTACAATAATTTTTTTCCCTTTTTGATTAATTAATTCCAATAATTTTGATTAAAGAGAATTTTAAATTTATCCATATCAATTTATACAATTATCACGAATTCAACGAATTCAATATTATGATCACTTAAAAATTAAAATTACATGTCCCTCGATCAAATCCACTGTTTCTAATATAACTTTTAATTTTAGAACAGTTGGATATAAAATCTCACCTTATCTTTATTAACCAACATTAATTGAGAAAAAAGTGGTAAAGATTAATCAAGAAGTATATGATGCGTTAGAGAAGATGTCTAGAGGCGCCTAAGCGCGACTCTATGCCATGAAATTTTTCAATACTGTGAGTGAGACGCTGTTTTACAAGAGTTGCAAGTTTACCTATACACAATGAGAAATAACATAAATATCATCTTTGAGATGATCAAAAAAATAAGAAGCATTTGAATTCATTTTGAACTTCTTTTTATTCTTTCTTCTTAAAATAGAGTTTGCTTCATTTTTCGGTTATAGAACTTATAATTCTATCATGAGTTGGAAGTCGTTGTATCTTGAAAGACTATTATCATATATCGTGAACACCATATGCAGTACAAATTCGTCTTAAGACCAAAGAATTCTCTTTTGCGTCTACTTTCTAGGTTTTATTATATTTAGATTGCAGATCCAGTGAAAATGTTCTTGGATAATTACTGTAATGATCATGTGTCATTAAGTTGAAACAAAATGAACTTTGGCCCATACCCATGTACCACTATCGGTGATATGATGGTTCAGCATGAGTCGTAGCTTATGCCCATGCATCGTCACTCATATAATATCTTACCCTTAGAAAGTAGTTTCTTAAATTTGGAGGTCCTGTGTCAAGTGTTGGGGAAGGCGAAAGAAACCATTTTCTATATGTAAGATATTTTCTATATGTAAGATATTATATGAGTGACGGTTCATGGACATGGGCTACGACTCATGCTGGACCATCTTAACAACTCATGATCAGTAGTAGTACATGAGTATGGACCGAAACCTACGTTGATTCAGTCTAATAACTCATAATCGTCACAGTTACACCAACATTGTAACTATTGGAATAAGGAGGTATGGAAAAAAGGAAAAGGTATGTATAAAGAAATGTAATTAATGAAAGTGTGAGTTTTACGTCAAACATAGCGGTATTTTGATTGAGAAGCTCTTTTAAGAAAAATTGATTTCTCTATCATACATCTTGGAATCGTATTGAAATTTTTTTTTCGTACGTATTTCTTGATCTCACAGCTTATTATTTATTTATTTATTTTTTTAAAAAAAGAGAGAATAATTCTTCCCTAATTTCCTCGAGGAGAAAAACCAATTAAATGCAAGTAATTTCAATTAACTAGACTCGCTTGATCTCACATGTAAATATGCGTAATATATATTGCGTATGATTATCATTTAATCATAAATTAAGCAACAAAGTTTCTATAAATTTAATGGTTTCTGCATAATTTCACGCCAATCTTAATTATGAATTCATTTGTACGATATAAAATGACACCAAATATAACACAGATTAAGAAATAAAATTTCTTGTAGCTAATAAATATTTTACTTATCATTACTTGGTATATTTTTAAAAATGAAACCAATTGTAAAAATTCCGAGATAGTTTGAAAGATAGAAATATATGTTTGATATCATTTTTTTGGTACGATAATTCTGTTAAATAATATTTGGATAAATATTTTGTGGATAATAGGTAAAGAAGATTTTTTAAAATTTAAAATACTGTATATTAATTTATGATAATACATGTATTGAAACTAATAAGATTAAATAAATAAATACATATATAAATACACAGTTTTGATATGCTGCACACCTATGTGAGCACCGATGAGATGTCACTCACCCATGCTTCATTTGCAGCCAAAGAACTTCGGCCATCTTTCGGCCATCTCTCCTCCCGGTCGGAATCTGAATACCTGGCCCTCCACTCTTTTAAAAAAAATCATAATTTTGCAATATAACCAACATTGGAATACAAAAGCAAAAATACGTGTAGATTCGAGTTTTACAAATTCTACGGCATCTCTAGCTGCCAGGCAAGAATATCAGCACAAGAAACTGTTCCATGGCAAAAGACTTCAAGCACTCTTTTTGCCGAATCTATTACCGAAAATCCGTCAAGGGATTTGTTGGCCGGATCAGTTTTCTCAGTTCCATTTCCTTGTGATAACACAGAAGAATCGCATCCCTATCACAGTGATTCATGCAGTATTAACTCAACGCGTTGTTTATTAGCAAAGTACTTAATAACTTTCAAGCAACAATTATTAGTCGCCCTCTTCGGGATTTGACAGCTTGAATCTTTACAAATACTAATTTATGTAAAAAAATCAAGAATGTACAACCTCAACAAAACAATAGTGGAAAAGCAAGCGAATCGGCTTTCCAGGGACAGTCTGATCCTCAGAAGAAGCGGTTCACTCTGTATTTTTCACCATTATTTCAGCAGTCGGGCAAGAAAATGTGTAGAATCCAAAAGAGAGACTACTGGAGGAAGAAGCTGATTGACAATAAACAGCAGCAGCTTGTAATGATGAAAAAAAACTCTTTAGTTTCGCCATATTATGTGAATTTGGAAAGAATAGTTCTCCGCAACTTTCTTCACTCATATTTATTAATTTGAAAGTACGAACGCACATATGCTTTTTTATTTATTTGTATGCGCATTTATTTCATATGGCCGTGGTCTGCTGGCAACGATTATGTTTGGTAACAATCACTACCCTTGTTCATTATGGATACGCGATAAAGTGATTAAGACATTACTCTAGGATTTAAGATATTAACGTCGTATGATATCGTCCAATATATGCAAACACACTTGGAAGAAACTGTATTAGTAATGTCAAGTGAGAAACAGTCACAGAGAGGGGAATTTTTTTTTTTTTTTTTATAACTTTCTTGACCAATGCATTAATATTGTTTGTCTACTAGAGAGGAGTAAACAGAGTCTGAATTATTACAGCTGGGTGGAAGTAGGGTAGATTAGCCTAAATATAATTTCTACACTGTCAGATCTCAGAATCCTACAGTAATTCATCAAGGCCCCTAATAAGAGAGGTTGGTAGTTGACTATTGGGGGTGTCTGAGTTGATCGTACAAGGTTTGCTCATAATCTGAAATTGATAGTTTAAGGTTTTGATCAGTCTCGAATTTAATCAGTGCACACCCAAAAATAAAAATTGCGGATTGTCATATGAAAAAAGAGAACGAGGTTGGTGGTGAAAAAAAATTTAAATATTTACTGCCCGATAATGAATGTGTTACGATAATCTATCATATTCATCGCAGAGTTGTATATTCTCAGCTGTCAATCAAGATACATCACATATATTATGGCAATCGATATAGCTTCACGGATTCGCTTTGTTTGTGGATATTCTATATGGGGTTAATCTATTTTTCGGTATCAACAATCATATTTCTTCGCCTTTAAATCAGAATACTAAGCAATACAAGCAGTGAGTAGCTGGCAAACAGAGTGAAAAGTCTACCGCAGATAATTTTGGAAGCTTATAACTTTCAACCTTATTACAAGGGTAAAGAACTTACAAATTCAATACGTTCAATCGAGAAATGAGTTCATTTACTAACTAGCTCTCCAAGAACTTGTTATTTACGACTTGCAATGCAGGATCAAAACCTTCTGTGCGTCCTTATGAAGTTTGTCGTGTTCATCGTAATTCCAGTCGAACAAAGATGAATTCCGACCAAGCACAGAGAAGTAGAAAACAATAGCACGGCCTTCCATTGCCTTCCAGATATAAGAATCGCAAATGCAGTTGATATAAGAGCAGCTATAGAGAAAATGTTTTTCCACGTTCGAAATGCTTTGATAGTATTCATGCATTCTTTGCAATGAATAACATGCCGGAAATATCTGTTGGCAGGATTTGGTGCATGCATAGTTCCGATCCCTCCTTTTGCCGGTTGAGATGCTGAGAGATTTGCGACCAAGCCAGCAGGTGCATGCTCAATTACGGCAGGGTATTCGGGTAGAGATATTGTGCTGTGTCCAAAATAATAAGGCATTCCGTGCCCGACTTTGTCCATCCATTTTCGATATTCGGCTACCCATGTGTCCGATGATCTCAAGTTTATATACAGTTCTTTAGTGGGAACTTTTTCTTTCATAAGAATCTCGTTTTGGGACGAAAGGAATCCCATATCTTGCTCGAAAACTTTACAAGCATTCTGATGGAAATACCACCGTGGAAATAGTCGTAAGAGCATTGATGGTTTTCTCGTGTTCCCGAATCTGACTATGAGCATTGATTTTCCTTGTCCAGAGGGCCGACAAAGGAACAGTCCTGAAAAGTAGTGTTTCTCACCATTCTTGTCGATGATTTCCCGGTTGTTCTGAAGAACGCAAGGGGCCTCAAAACGTAAGAAGTTTGGTATGTAGTTTGGTGTTGACCGGTCTTTTTCTTTTCCCCACCAGCCTGCAAAGCCTCGGTCTGTCCTCTCGGTGACCTCAAAAAACAGCGAGGTTGCATCTTCCCTTTTTGCCGTAAAATCTGTTCTATCGTGTGAAATAGGCACATGGGCGGGATCCATGAGGTTTTCCAAGAGGATGGAATGATCATATGGAAGCTCGTGGATTGATGAAATGTCTCGAAATCCAGGCCTATCAAAGTTCTCGAACCAAGGTATTTTCTGGAAATTTGGTGGTGTGTTGTGAGACATCCAAATCCATACAACACCTTGGGAGTCCTTGATTTCATATGATTTCAAACAAGCAGATTGTGGAATTTTTGCACCTGAGGATAGCTGTGAAACAAATTAGCAAGAACGAAACCATTAAAGATCGACTATGTAAACACTTTGACCGACGAAATTTGTATGACTATGTATGGAGTCCCAACCTGTGGTATTTTCACACATTTGCCATTCCCATCAAATTGCCAGCCATGATATAAACATTCCAGTCGCCCGTCAAACAACTGTCCTTCCGAGAGTTTCGCTAGCCTAAACAAAAATAAAATAATTAAAGGTTATGAAAGTTCATTCAGCTGAAAATCAATAGATAAGGCATCGTAGAATAATCTAAATTCTTCTAATACTTGAATGCTCGATCTATTCACTGCATATAAAAGGAAGATATGCAATCACATGTGGAATACAAATTATTTCTTTCATGCTTAATCATCAGCTAAGTGAGTCAAAACAAGTCAAGCTGTGGAATATAATTTTCCAAAATGGCTACCTCAGTTCTGATAAATCATCGAGAATAACTCTAAGATTTCTATCAATTTAACTACAGCCCACATATTTCCGAGATTACCAACCTAGAATTCTGGGATCCAATAATCCAATTTCAATTTACTAAAGAAAGAAACCATGATCCCAACGCACCAAACTCCGAAACCTTTTCTTAACTTACACAGATTCATTCACATTTACTGAAGAAAGTACTAAACTTCACCCAAAAAAAAAAGGTCAGAATAAATACCTGTGGGGGCATCGATCTTCATAACACCTAAGCTCTCCAGTACCGTTTCTGTACAACACAACTTGCTTGTCATATACAGTTAGGCCTAAAGGAGCATCATCTGGCACATTCTTGGAGAGATAAAGCGGGTACCATTCTTCAGTCCAATCATAGCTAACCACATCTCTCTGTTCAATAACTTCTTCTTGATTCGATGCTCCGAAACTTACACTTTGGTCACCACCATCCGGCAATTCGACACCAACTTCTCTTGCGACTGCGTTCAACTTCTGCCCACTTCTCTTGATCTTTTCATGTTGATAGGAAGGGTGGCTTTGGGATGGATGGGCAAATAGAATGGCTTTGCGTTTGGTAAGTCTGTTGTGAACTGGGCCAAGATGTGAGAAAGTTGTGATCTTGGGGAGCGGCGTATCCGAGAAAAAGGGTCGCAACTGTAACACGGCCATGCTTCTTTTCTTGGAATCAGGGCGTGATCGGGGAAGAACAAATTTGTTTTCGCGAATGTAATGTAAGAGAAAGTGTGGGTAAACTTGCGGAATTTGAACGGGCTAATACTTCAGGAACTGGTGTAGTAATTCCAGCCACACAATCCTTGACCAAATATGAACAAACAAGAGTCAGAAACTCGGGCGTTGGGATCGATAGCATCTCGATTAGTTTTCAGATTCGCATACGGTCAAATAATCAAGATTAAGATAATCAAATCAAGCTTCGTCTTCAGAGAATAATTTATAATCATTAAGGATTACTTATTAATCCAAGACATGGTTGGTTGTTAACGAAATATTTTTCATTCTGAAAAAGAAGCAAGCAAGCAAGCTTGAGCAAGTTTTAAAAGGTCTCACTCGCTGTGTGTTTCTATGTACACATGGCAAATTTCAAAAATAAAATACAAAGTGGATTTATTGAGCCGGCCCACCTATTCGTATGGGCCTTAGTGGGTTCAATAGGCCCATCGATGTGAACAAGGTCCACGACCGTTCTAGGGGCAGTCAAGATTCAACTTGGTAGCTTATACTCAACGTGCACATGTTTCAAAATGATAATCCTTTCATGCCTTCTCTTGCGCTGCTCGGAAGCAACTTCTTGTTCCTTTATTCGGCTAAAAAAAAAAATTCGAAGTTCAAACTCTATCGAGTAGAAATTCTTCGAACTTGAGCTCGCTTCAAGATCGGAGTTCTAACAGTTTTGTATATATTTTTTTTAAAAAAAACATAGTTATTTTAACGTGTTTGCTAAAAAAAATAAAATAAAAGAATTCTATCAAATAACTACGAAGCAAACTCGAGCATAACAAACTGAATATGAGGCGCCAACATTAGAGTTCTGGGAGTCCGATAAAACTGGAGTTGTAAATATTCTTACCTCTCATTTGCTTCTACTATAGGTTACCGTCCAAAAATGTAAAATACACTAAATGTGGAAAAACCCAAGACGAACAGCACTTGCCTAGTCCGTTGACACTCAGAGCTCAAGGCCAAGACAATAATAGTTTTCATCAACATCAAAGAATTTATCAAACGATATGATTTACAACTTCCAACAAAATAATAAAAGGCAGATTATGGTTGCTTGGAGCTGGCTAGATTCGAAATCGACTGAAGCAACTTAATAGTTCTGTTCGCTTCAATGACCTTAAATGGGATGCTCCTACTTTGAAACAGGAGGTTCTCCGAGCCATTTTGCACGGTAACCAGTTCCTTTACAATCAGAACAGCGTGCAGAACCCTTCAAACATGTCAGGCATCACTGATCAGAGTCACCACAAGAAATTGCATAATTGGTTCACATAATTCACCCCTCTAGTTTTACATAGTTGCTTACGCAGCACAAAAATGGAAAATAGAAAGAAACGTTTCAATTGCATCATCGCTTGCACTTAAGATTTCGGTCCACGTTAATGGTTACATGCAGAATGAAGGGTCTACTTGATCACTATTTACCTTTCCAGAGCATATAACACATGTAGTATTTCTGGAAGGGACTTGACACAGCATGTTATCACCTATAATGAAGAAACCAGTCCCACTGCACCATTTGCATTCAACATGTCCTTTAGAGTTGCAAGAAGAACATGCAACTGGTCTTGGTTGCTGCATTCACAAACAATAAAGATTGATAAAAGAAAGAAAAGTAGCCCACTATACGGTTATCCAAAAAAGGTGTTGAATCATTGAAGGCAAAATGCAATGGAATCAAGCTAGTAGATTCATTAAAGATATGACAATCAAAGCACCAAACAAGTAACATTCAACTGACAATACCGTTTGGAAAGAGGTATTCAGCCATCCAACATAGGTTGCCCAACACACATGCCGAAAATAGATACCATTAAAAACCAAAGAGCAAACAGTCTAAAACAAAATCCTCTAAGATAATCAATCCAATCAGTAAAATTCGAATGACGCGGAAGAGGCTACAGGAGGGGAAAATTCCACCCTAAACGAAGGATGAATCGCCTCAGCTCATCCAACATCATATGCCGAAATTTTCTTCTTTTCTTTCATAGAACACTTCCTCAGAGTCTTACCAAAATCTTTTATTTCCTCTTCAGTAATCACTTTAGGATCACCGGGTTAAAACATTCTAGACTAATTGTGGCTCATCAAAATATCACATAATAAATAAAAAAATCCCTAATTTCGTTTTGCCACTCATTTTCTAATGGACGTCCCTCGATGTTTTCTTTTTTCAAGAGTTCAAGCCGACGTACAGAAAAATCACCCAATAGACATTCATCTTTCTAAAATATCATGAAAAACCAAGCAAAATCATCGAATTGAACTTAAATTCAACAGCAGAAAAACTACAAAAACCTGAGAAATCAACCAGGCACGCTCCATACGTTCAGCAAAGTTAGGATTCCCAAAAGGTTCTAACTTTGAAGCTCTTATTCCCCCGGCTCCAACACCGACCTTCCTTTTTGTCATCGATCCTACTTTCCTCGGTGATATGCCAAATTTTACCGGGCTCAAATTAACGGGTTTGCAGCAAAAACAACTCGACATTTTTGGCAAGATTTTCAGTTATCCAACAACCGGAGTTACGATTTTTCACAGTAGGGTGATTTCATTAAGAGAAAGATCAAGATCACAAGATATTTATGCAACTCGTTGACTTGATCTGAAAAGTTTCCTTGGAAATTCGCTCTTCGGAGTTATACATAGCGTTGGACGAAGTATTCCGTCGGTTCAGCTCCGAACCGGACCTACTTGGTATTGTCCCTTCACGCCTGTGTCAATTTTGACCAATTTGGTGTCCGATATTTACCATTTCTTTCCACGAGTACAAATTCCATTTGAGCCAAGCCATAATCTGATATATATAAACTCTTTTAAAAAATTCATATTTGAGTTCTATAAATTATGGAGGAGCTCTAGCATTATTAATCAAGCTCGATGATATTTAATGAAAATCGTGTAATGTAATTCACATATATAATTACTGAAAATAATATTGCCATCAAAACTAATTAATATTTCGGAAACTTGATGACATTTAGTTGTTTATGGAACCAACAATCTTAAAATAGTTATGATTATGACATCAATTGCACATGCGACTAACTTGTATATGCGAAATGGTGATATATAAGTGATAACTAATACTTGTTATGAGTGTCATCTTCTAATGGATGGACTTAGAGACGACTCTTTTGAATTTCAATTCTACACTCGATTTATGACTTGAAAATGGCACACCAACTAAATAAGATCATCAATGAAAAGGCTTTCCAAGATGACTTCTTCATATAGTACATGAATCAGAATGGCCATCGATCACCCCGAGGTACCAAAAAGGATCTATATTTTAGTGTCAAAGATTGTGGGTTATATCGCGAACTACCACATTAACAACTTGTGTGAGTAAAAAACAGCATCATAGTTACGCTGACTTGTGTGCATCCTTTTTTTTTTTTTTATGGCACATGCTTTCAAGATTTCAACACCATAAGCCCACAACACGAAATGCAATTACCTGTCAAAAATCTTCTTTACCATCAACACCCGATGTGTAAAAGGGATTGTATTGCAGAAAAATCAAAGAATCATCAAAATCTTGCGTCTTCAGCTGTTTTTTTCTCTTTAATAATAGCAGTACTTTGTCGATGCCTCAACATAAATTGTTAGTGACATTGCTGATTTAATGGTAAAAAAAGACAGTTTAGAGTAGAAAAGGTATGTTCTTTTCTTTGGGGCATTTTTTCCCATTGAAGCGTTAGACTGAGACAAGAATGACCAATTTTGCGAATTGATTTTGA
Source organism: Primulina huaijiensis (assembly GCF_012295235.1). Taxonomy (NCBI): domain Eukaryota; kingdom Viridiplantae; phylum Streptophyta; class Magnoliopsida; order Lamiales; family Gesneriaceae; genus Primulina; species Primulina huaijiensis. The sequence goes on from NC_133321.1 coordinate 19,630,102, forward strand.
TGGGTTTAAAATGTGAATGAAAATCTAGTTCGAATTTTACGTAAAAGGATTAAAAACTATTTGGAAAAGGAATCGTGTTTATATGTATAAAGTATACAGATGAGTATTATGGAATTACTACAGCCTTATTTCAAGAAATTTAAAGATAAATATTCTAGATAAATTTATGGCATGATTTGAGTATTTTTTTAAAATAATTTTCTTAAAATATCCATTCCTAATATTTTATATTTAAAATAACTCGATAATCTAATTAATTATGTAAACGTCTTTTTAAATAATAATACAAAAATGGAGAGAGAAAAATTATTTTTTTTAATTAATTGTTTATTATTTATTTAAACAAAATCCACTTGTGTCGTATTCTCCCATTTAATTTCTTGTCTGTTTTAATCTCTCGGCTTCCCACAATCTCACGTCTAATAATATACATAGACCGAAGACGAATGCTATATATATATTATAAAAACATTTTTTGAGTTTGATTGGTGTTTTTCTTGAAGATGGGCTGGGAGTACAGAGCTGGTTTGGGGATGATCGGAACTTTTGTGCTGATATGGGTTACTTCTGCGGAGGTCACTCAGGTATGGTTCCTGACCTTTGCCGTGTGTTTTGTGTTTTACCTGAATTTCAATGGGTTTCTTTGGTATTTGGTTCTCGTTGTGCCCACTAATTTGACTGTTTCTTGACGGTTCGAGAAAAGAAAATCAGTTTGCATGTGGGGTTTTAGCTATTGGATTGAATGGACCTAAATTCTTAGTCTTGGCGTGTCCTTCTTTGTTTTCCCATTTTCTTGAGAGGATTTACTTTAGGTAGTTTGTTTTTGCATTTGTTTTAGGCTTTTTTTTAGCGTGACCAGATATTGATTTCGCAGCTGGGTCAATTAATTGGATATAGCATGAACGTGGGGACCAAATTTATATAAATGATGATGGATACACATAAATTTGATAAAATTCTGGGTTGTCGGCTGAAGTGAATTATAGCAGAGTTCATACTATGAGATTTCCATTGAAAGCTTGTTATTAATAATGATCAGATTGCATGCATATGAACTTTTCTTGCATACCTACATTTAAAATTTACATTATTCTTGCAGAAAATTTTTGTGGAGTACAGACAACCATTTGCTCTCACATATACGTGGATATCTTTAATGGCGGTATTTATTCCCTTGTCATTTTGCAAAGATTGCATTTGCAAATTATTGTACGAGAAATGGCTTAAAAACATATATGGCGACAATAGTATCTCAAATTCATTGGGTGCACAAGATGTTCCTCTCCAATTCAATGAGAGATGGCATGATTCAGAGGGACCTTTGCAACACTACTTAATGACAGCTACGAGTTTAAGTGAAACAGAAGCTGGACAACCATTATTGTTGTTTAAGAACGAGGACGATGAATTCCTCTTGCTTGAAAAGAGACTCGAGCTTAGCTCATGGGAAGCTATGAAATACAGCCTTTATCTCACTCCTTTATGGTTTATAACGGAGGTATCCTTTTGCTTTTGTATGATGAATTTTAGCATGTATAAATGGGCTTAAGATTGCTTTCACAGTTTGGATCTAAAAAGAGCAAGTGAAGGTCATGACGTTGACAATTTTCCTTCAGATAGCTAGGCCACCCACCTACCTATTTATTTCTAAGAGTATCATCATTTTTTTCATTGCCATGAAGTCTTTTCACATAAGATGCATGGTTTTTCTTCAAATCTTTTGGTTATCAACACTAAATTAGAACGTTATAAATTGATTTATTAAATTTGGGTTTATTGCAGTATTTTTCAAATTCTGCGCTGGCGTATACTAGTGTAGCGAGCACAACTGTCTTAACATCAACATCGGGGCTCTTCACACTTTTCTTTGCAGCAGTAATAGGAAAGGATAAAGTTAATGTGACAAAAATTGTTGCCGTTCTGATAAGTATGGCTGGTGTTGCAATGACTACTGCAGGGAAAACCTGGGCCACTGATGAAATGCTTAGCACATCTGAGTAAGCATAGTTACTCACTTTTGGCTTTTTCTTATTTATTTTCTTGGGCAACACCAACTCGGTTTTTGTTACTTTTCATGGTTGGATATATATTCAGTTGTTCATTAAGTTACTCATAAATATTGTGTTATTCTTAGGAGCATGAAACAGACTGGTCTTTGGCTTGATTCCTTGGACAAATAATGATTCATTACACTTAATAAGCATGAATCATAACCTGCATACTTAAAAGAAGATAATGAATTAAAGTAGATTGTCTTTTGATTTTGTCTATGCATTAGAAAGCAACTCCTCGGTGAAGCCTTCATTTCATAAGGCCATTACTAATGCTGATTTGACTTGTTAGGCATCAGTTTTTACTTCAGTATTTTGGGGGCAGGCCACGTTTTATGCAGTTGCTATTGATTTCTCATTTTACCTAGGATGAGACAGCATTCCATCACTGGGGGCATTTTTGGTCTGCTCTCTGCAGTATTCTATGGCTTATTTACAGGTATACCTATTATTGGATTACAAAGCACTACCAAATAAAAATACACGTCTCATTAAATTCATTGTCATATGGTTTCTCATTCGAACTTTGTGATACAAACTCTATATGGGTTTCATAGTGCTGCTCAAGAAATCTGCTGGATCAAAAGGAGACAAGGTTGAGGTGCAGAAGTTCTTTGGATATATAGGATTGTTTACTTTTTTAGGCCTTTGGTGGCTGGGTAAGAGACTGCTACTTTTATATATCAAACTACTTCCAATGCTTGTTGTGAGCCCTGTGATCTTGTAAAACAGTTGGCAAAACCGTGTTCACAGTCTGTTATTATCCATTTTGCTTCATTGTGGAATATTAATTAATAGTAGTTTAGAAATTAGTTGGCTCTAACTGTCCATATCTCTCGTAATGCACGGGATATTGCAGCATTCCCATTTAATGCATTGGGAATAGAGCCGGATTTCAAGTTTCCAAGTTCAGCATCCATGTGTGAACTTGTTCTGCTTAATGGTCTCGTGGGAAGTGTTCTATCAGACTACCTATGGTAAATAGTTTTTGCACAATTACATACTCGTTTTACTTAAAAAACTTGGAAAGCTTTACCTACAAGAACTCTTACCATTCATCATCATTCATATGATGATTCGAATTGTGAAACAGGGCTCTCGCTGTAGTTTGGACAACCCCTCTAGTGGCAACTTTAGGAATGTCCTTGACCATACCAATAGCCATGGTAGCAGATATGTTAGTTCATGGCCGTCATTACTCTGCCATCTATATCTTGGGATGCGTTCAGGTCCCGTCCTGTTTCCTTTTCTCTCGACCTTTGTTTTTGTCTATCTGGTCAAGAGTTACATTGCATTTTTCTTCGAGTTCCTGACGTTTTACCTCCTGTTTTTGTTGCAGGTATTTACTGGATTTGTAATAGCAAATCTGTCTTGATAGCTTTTTCCTGTAAATAAAGATGATAGAACAATGAAACGAGTCGACCTTTTGGCAGTTTATAAACTTTTGACTCCAAGTTGTCTTGTCGCGTCTATGACAATTTTTTGTTTTTTTTTACACGTACTTAAAATATTTTATTTTATTTTATTATCTTATGATCATTCATTCATCATTTACACGAATATACATTCAAATTTAGGAGATAAAACTTTACATATTTTTATTATTATAATTTCTATATTTTTAGATAAAATATGTACTTAGCATAAATAAATTGTAATATATTATATTTTAATTATTAATTAATATTATCATCACCCTAGTTTAGTTATCTGAAAGTACCACACACGTTTATTTATCTGCGTAAACTAATTTGATATATTAAAACTGCGATGCTAAATTTACGGAATCTCAAATTACACGAAATTTTTTTTTTTTGTTTTACAAATTTTGGTTCTGAATAATTTTAAAAAATTAATTAGATAAATGTTTGCATTTCCCCAGAAAATCACAGTGTTAATATTTTTTTTAAAATATTATTCTAATGGTAGTTTAACTTATTTAGATTAAATTTATTTTTTATGAAAAAATCAATTTGTGGTAATTTAATTTAATTTAATATATGGAAAAGTAGGCATTTTAAATATATTATTCATTCAGTCTTATCCACTTTGCCTGCCTTCCACACACACCAAATCCAAAAGCCAGAAATCGATGGAGTTCACTTCACAACAGCTCAAACAGTACGATGGAACCGATCCATCCAAGCCGATATACGTGGCGATCAGGGGCCGAATCTTTGATGTTACCTCCGGCAAATCCTTCTACGGACCTGGCGGGGCGTACTGCGTGTTCTCCGGCAAGGATGCCAGCCGCGCTCTCGCCAAGATGAGCAAGGAGGAGCACGACGTCGTTCCCTCGCTTGATGGACTGACCGATAAGGAGATCGGCGTCCTCAATGACTGGGAGAAGAAATTCGAGGCCAAGTACCCCATCGTCGGTCGAGTTATTAGTGCTTAAAAACTGGGAACCTTCCTTTTTTTTTATGGTTTTACTGTACAATAAAGTGATATGTGGTATAATCTATCGATATATGGAACTAGAAGGAAGAACGATGCTTTTTTTATGTAATTTTATGCTCTGATGTGTGTTTTGTATGAACACGATCTTGCTTATGGATTAATAAATTGGGAATTTCATCTAATTATTTTCACATTACTGGATAAATAATCGAGAATTTTATATAGTTGTTCTCACGTTATAGCGAGTGATTGACGGATTACTTTGATATTCATAATTTGGGCCAGAATGTCCTTCTGTCGTCCATATGGTTAAAAATTGAGTCTTGGTATCATTTAAATATTGACATGAATCATTTTTATTCTTTTCTCTTGATTCTTGATTAGAACTCTGTACCATCTTATCAATTTTCAAAGTGAATGTGATACACTGATGAAGCGAGAAAGAAGTTAGCAGTCTTTGGTATTTCTTGATTGGAGATTAACAATAGGGTAGACATGATTATAGCTTGTATATCCTTCATTCTATCAATCACTGGTGCTTTAGCTTGAGTTCTGGTGATGGTGATGGTGATGGTGGTTTTTCTTCTGTTTGATTCTTTAATTTCCTTGTCTCGTGCTTATTTTTGCGAGTAGCTTGGACATCAAGTTTCCTTGGTCGATTTTGAAGTTGTGGTCATGTTATGTACTATTGTATTATGTGTGATCGATGTAACTTGATAAAGAAGCCATGGTTTAATCTAGATTATGAAACTGTGCAGTGTATAATTGTGGATTCTTGATATTATGTGTTTCTTCTACATAAATGCCAGTTTGCATATTAAGATGCGTAAGTTTTACAACCATCCAAAGCTTCGGCAACATTTTGTGCTGCAACCTTTATTATGATAAACAAATATTGTCTGTGTTTCTCATTGAGTGTATGTATAATCACTAATTATCCGGCTTCACTCCTTATGGTGGCTGGCACTGATGTGCTACCTGCTTTTTTATTATCATCATTTTTTATTTATTTAATTTTTGGTGATTCCCGTCTTGTGCCTCTGTGTTGAGATATGGGATATGAAATAATTGGATTGACATTGGAGGTGGTGAGCTCAAGGTATCAAACTCGTGTGTTTGTGGGAATTAATCTTTGCTTACGCAAAATCTTTGATCTCCGATCTCTCCGGCTCAGCTTTTTTTTTTTTCCAAAACTGTGTTTGTCACTTTATTGGTCTTTCTTGGTTCGCTTGAATCGTATTAACTTAGAGGCGTCGCTTGATCTCTCTTTTACTTGTTTTGAAAATGGCAATATTTGTTTACAATATATTAATATAACGGATGAGAGTTATATCTTAAAAAATATTTTAAATTTTTATATACTCTCTCGACAAAAAAATTGTGTTGCACCGTTGATACATATTGAGCTAAATTATATTATTAGATCCATCTCTTAAGCGGCTAAGCTCTCAACCTCAGGCTAGCAATTTGGCCAAACGAAGTATTATTTCAATGTCTAAAGAGAAGAAATGCAATCAACCGAATTATAAGTAACGAAGATGGAAAATTTTCAAATTGGGTTCCAACTTCCAACTATATTCGAATATATATGGAAAAAAATATTATATATATATCGATTTTTTATTTTTAAAAAATGTGTTTTGCTAAACTGTAGTGAGATTTAAAAAAAAAAGATTAATAAAAATGATTATGAAAAGGATAAAATTGGCTCTCAAGTCATCGATGCACAGTCAAGGCCATTCTAGAATCGATTATTATCCAATAAATTAGAGAGGTGAAACATTTTCGTAAATTTTGTAAAAGTAATTAAATGAACGGTTGTGATCTGTCCACCAAATCCGAGGGGGGGTATTCTGTCCCACACCCGAAACCACGAGTCGGTCCCTGCTAAGGGAAAAAAGCGCCTCCACCTTCTTCTTCCTCGTTCTGGGCATTAACCACTGAGGCTTTTACCTTTTACCGATTGAATTTTTTTAATTATTCCCCAATTAGTATGACTTTATCGCTTATTTTTGTTCCGGAACATCTTATCAGATCAACTCGTTTTTTTTTTTTTCCGTTTTGATCCCCTTTACTATTCTTTTTAGAAACAATCTTTCTTGATCACTTATCATATTGATTTTCTTGAAGTAAATATTGTTCATAAGATTAATTTAGTTCCTAAAGATTCAATTTTTATGGGTATGTCAGCTAGAAATTCTTCTTACACTACTGCTATGCCATGCCAACACCTCGTGGAGTACAAGCTGAAATATGGCTTGAGGAACTATAGTTTGGTACAAGATTTATTCAAGTTTACCACGTGTGGCAGAACAATGATGGATAAATCCAAATCAGAGGTGCCCAAATGTAAAGTATGCTCTGGTTGTAACGGAAGATTCTTTATGTGTTTGATCTGTTCCTCAATGACATGCTGTGTAGATCCTGAATCAAATCACGCCCTTCTGCACAGTGAATCTAATGGTGGCCATGAGATTGCTGTGGACATGGAAAGGGCTGAGCTTTATTGTTTTGTGTGCTGTGATCAGGTGTATGATCCAGAATTTGACGAGGCTGTGGTGTGTAATCAAATGATGAGGTTCCCACGAAGTGAAAATGGGGTTGTGGGGAACGTTGATTTGAGGCTGAGTAAAAGGAAAAGATTGGATTTGGTGGCTGATTTTGATTTTAAAACTGTGAAAAGATTGGTGTCGAAGAGAAAACAAAGCTCCAAATCTTGTTTCCCATTGGGATTGCGAGGTTTAAATAACCTTGGAAATACATGTTTTATGAACTCGGTGTTGCAGGCATTGCTTCACGCACCACCATTGAGGAATTACTTTCTCAATGATAGGCACAACAGCGAGAGCTGCAGGAGAAGTTCAGTGAATCAATCCTGCCTGCCTTGTGATATCGATGCCATTTTTTGTGCTGTTTTTTCCGGTGATCGGACGCCATTCAGTCCGGCTAAGTTTCTTTATAGGTCTGTCAGTGTCCTTGATTTATGTCTTAACTTATAGGATTCTTGGTTGTAGTCCAGTCATGATTCTGTTGGCTATGTTGTTGAACCATGTGAACTCTCTTTCGAGTATGCGAAGCGTTTAAATTTGATATGTTTCTTGCTACATACACCTATTAGTTGAATTCTCCCTTAAGGATTCTGGAAGATGCTTCTTGCATTAATAAAAATTGTATTTGATGAATGTTCCTTTAAATCATATTTCATTTACATCCTGACAAATTGATATTTGAGCATGTTTGATTCGGAGCAGTGCTCTGTAATATACTTTGATGTTTTTTCTTATAATGAACTGATGCTTGTGCTTAAAGATTGTTTTCTGTAATTGATTGGAGTGGAACTTTTTCTTTACTTGTAGCTGGTGGCAGCACTCAGAAAACCAAGCTTGCTATGAGCAGCAAGACGCACATGAATTCTTTATTTCAATGCTTGACAGAATCCATGAGAAATTAGGGAGAGCTAATCTGGAAAACAAAGGTGACTTAAATCGCAAATTTTGTGACACTGTTCTTTATAGTTGCCCAATAATAGTTGAGTTCTGGTTCAAATATGTGCGATCAGCTATTTGGCATTCCTGAGTTGGTGCCTATTTGCAGTGAGATAGAAGTAGGGATCTCCCATGATTTGACCACAAACACACACACACACGCGCGGATTCATGAGTAGCTTTGTAAAAGTTTAGAAGGATTGTATTTAAACACCATGGCTTTATGCTATAACAAATCAAACATTTTGTCCTCATTTATTAAGTTTAGTTGATTGGAATTAATTCTTATGTTTGCCCAGAAAATGTGGATTGCCAGTGTATTGCTCATCGGGTTTTCTCCGGTATACTGAGGTCCGATGTCACCTGTACATCCTGTGGGTTTACATCCTCAACTTATGATCCATGTGTGGACATATCTCTGGAGTTGAACACGAACACTTCTTATGCAACTGATCTCATTAGTAAGCCAGGCAAGCCAAACAAGACCAATGTGTCGTCCACGCTTGCCGGATGCTTCGACCTTTTTACTAGACCGGAGAAGTTGGGGTCTGACCAGAAACTGTTCTGTGAAAATTGTCACGAAAAGCAGGATGCAATGAAGCAAATGTCTGTAAAAAAGCTCCCACTGGTTTTGTGCTTGCATATCAAGCGATTTGCCCACTCTCATATTCAGAAAATGTCAAGAAAAATTGACCACCATTTGCAATTCCCTTTCTCCTTTGATATGAAGCCATATATATCCTCTTCTATCGTCAAACAAAGATTTGGCAATAGAATCTTTCCGTTTGAGGGTGATGAATCAGACATCCCTACTGAATTTGAGATTTTTGCTGTGGTTACTCATTCAGGGATGTTGGAATCAGGCCATTTCGTTGCTTATTTACGGCTGAACAACCAGTGGTACAAATGTGATGATGCTTGGATAACAGAGGTGGATGAAGGTGTCGTTAGAGCCTCGCAATGCTACTTGGTTTTCTACGTGCAAAAAGGTCTATACCATAGAGGGAGCGAGGATTTGAGTTGCCAACCCCTATCGCCACTGACCGACCCTTTTGTTCCTATTGCTGGCTGTTGCTAGGCGACATATCCATTAAAGAAATGCCTCGCAACAGCATACGCTTTGATTGCAATCAAGTGATTTTTGTTGATGATGCAAGCACCCGCGGCTTCGTTTCCAGGAGGCAAAGCTTTGAATGGTCGTTCCACAAGGTGCATTTCCAAGATCACTGCCCTCCAATTGGGCAGCATCTTTTACTGATTCTTGCAGCTAAATTCAGTTGTTGCCGTTGCATTAGACAGCAATTTGTTTTCCAGGCGCTGGTATTTGTTTGGCTAGGAACAGGTTGTTTCTTGATTGTGAATTGGCAACGAGAGATTCCTCGTTCGGACACCATAATCATAAATTGACTGAAAATGTGGCCGTGTTTGTTTGTTTTACTTTTGCATTGAGATTAGCACATTATAGATGTTAATTTCAGTTTTCTTTCTTTAAGCAATAGCTAGTGAAACACTTGATCTTTTTAACTAGAAATCAGTTTCTCCAAGAAGTGGATAGTTTTGCTGGAATAGGCTCCCACACATGTTACATCGCACTGAAATTCACTCGTTTTAGATACACCTATCCTTATTTTAGTATATATTGACAAAATAATATTACTAAATCAGAAGTTCCCTATATTGGCATGTTAATTATGTCTTTTTATATTATTGATACGCGAATGTATTTGAGTGTAAAATTGTATTTTTATAAAATTTGATTATTTTGAATACCAAGAATTTTCTCAGACGCTGCATACTTATCCACATCTGACTTGTCAAACGATTAGACTTGGTCATTCCTCCACTTGTGTTAGTGCATTAAATTATTTATCAAAACTACGAAATCTATCTAAATTAACGAAAATGTAAAGTATGGCAATAGAATAAAATGAGTGTTTTAAGATTATATTTTTATTGATAAGTAACTATAAATTAATTGTAACTAAATTATACTAATTATTCCGGTTTATTTTCATGTTTTTTAATAGGTCTTTTGTGAGACGGTCTCACGAATCTTTATTTTTGAGACGGATCAACTTTATCGATATTCACAATAAAAAATAATACTTTTAACATAAAAAATATTTTTTCATGAATAGATCATTTAAATCGTCTCACATAAATTTGTCTTTTTTTTTTGGCATGAGATTCCAAAGACACGTGTTTAGAGTAGTTGGTGGTTCAGATGGTTCTAAATAAACGAATATATATTATTGATATTTTATATTATATATTTTATTCTATTTTAGCATAAGATTACTTCATACTCTGTCCAATAATCAATTCTTATTTTGTCCTTGCGTATCGTCTCGCCTCAGCAATCTTTTACATTTGAAGTTCATCATCCGTAGATTTTTTTTTACATTATTGTTCTTTGATTGTTGGAAGGACAAAAAGACTTGCACAGAGATTGTCAAGATTCGAGCAGTTGGGCTTCCCAACTACCATGTTGTCTTGTAAGAAGAACTGTATTTGAGATTTCGGCTCTTTTGATGTTGCATTGATAAAAAAAAAAAAAGACGTCAAGATCCGTTTCTTGGCATAAAACTGACTTTTTAAATACAAAACTTCACAAATCTGTCCAAGAATAGCTGGGTTTTGAACGGGGTTCTTGTTCGTTTCTTGAAAGCATTGGAGAAATAGATTGTAAAATCATGGGGGAGGAACCGAGACTCCCCAAGCATAATGAAGAAGAAATGCAAGAGAATGAGCAGCCCAAAAAGGGGATCTTAAGCTGTGTTTCTTCTCCAGTTTCTTGGTTCAAAATGCTTGCAAAGGAATTGCATTGGAGTTTTGTATTTGGGGTAATGGTTGTGTATGGAATCAGCCAAGGTTTAGGAGGATCTTTAGCAAGGGTGGGGACGGAGTATTACATGAAGGACGTTCAGAAAGTGCTGCCTTCTGAAGCTCAGGTTTATTCTGGAATCACTTCCATTCCCTGGATCATCAAGCCTCTTTGGGGTCTTCTTACCGACGTTGTTCCTATTTTGGGGTATCATCGGAGATCTTATTTTGTTTTTGCTGGTAAACATGTCTGATGTCTTTGGATTAGTTGAGTTTGGTTTTCTTGTAGTTTATTACCTTGTTTGTTTATCTGTTATTGTTTAAATAAGATGCAATTAGATCCAATGAAGTATTTCCTTTTATATTGTTGTGATTCTTGATTCCAAAGTGTGATCTGGTTCTATTTTTACTATAAAGTTGTCTTTGTTAAGGTAAAAAGTTGCAGGTAAACTATTATTGAACTCGACATGTTTGAGGCCATTCTGTGAGAACTGGTATGAATTTTTTTCACTTGACTGCCATTTGAATTGCTAGTTAGGCTTCTGATGCTGACCTATTTGAGAGATCTTGGTGATTACAATATGTTGGAGGGAGGATATAACTAGAAATTTGGGAAATTGGATAGTTAAATTAGAAATTATGACCTGGAAGGTTCAACAGTTCTTTGTTTATGATGGGATAATAGGACAGGTTAAATTCTGTTTCTAATGTCTTCTATAACTTATCAGATATAAAGAATAAGAATGGGAAATAATAAATAATTGCTTAAGAAATTTGAAAAATATGGGAAATTTCTACATGCATACAAATTATAAAATGATTGTTTCCTAACAAAAGCTCTCCAGTTTTCTAGAAGTTGCCAGGAGTTTGCATTAGAAGAAATAGGATCCTTGGATCGAAGTATTTCAGTACTGTGAAGATTGATAAGACTTTGAATCATGAAGATAAATATCTTGGATACACATTTTGAATATTCAAAACTTTGCACGGTTAAATGAGAAAACTAAAGTTGATGCCACCGATATCTAAATGGGGACATGGAAGTCTCTGCTATGCTGTGATACGATGATCAAAATAATTTGGCTTGATTATATTTTTCAGAAAGATATATCCTCAAAACTTTGTTTGCCTGTGATCTAGTCTTTTTTCAGACATTTGTGGTAGACAACTATTCTTCCAACCTCTTGATTATAAAAAGCTGACGTAAATATGATGATACCAACGCACAAGTGATTCTATTTTGAAAATTAAGAAGATTTTTTTGCCAGGTTTCCTGGGTGTTATTGCAATGCTCTCCTTATCATTGCACAATGAGCTGCACATAGTATTGGCATTGCTGTTTCTGACGGCTGGAAGTGCCAGTGTTGCGATTGCAGATGTAACTGTTGATGCATGTGTTGCACAGAATAGCGGTACACATCCTTCCCTAGCAGCAGATATGCAAAGCTTATGCGCCTTGAGCTCTTCGATTGGCTCTCTTGTGGGATTCTCCATTAGCGGTATCTTTGTCCACTTAATTGGTCCTCAGGTAAGCTTTAGGCATCATTCTCGAGAAAATTTTGTATTTTATTTTAGGGAGTAAAAGAAAATTGATTGTTTTATCCTTTAATTGTCAAAATAAAAAGGGGGTGTTTGGCTTGTTGATGATACCTGCTGGGCTCGTTTTGTTAGTTGGTGTCTTGGTCAAAGAGCCTCGAACGTCCTTTGTCGAATACAAACAGGTATTCTCATCCTCCTATTGTGGTTCTTTTCCTTACAAAATGATGGAACTCTTATTTTAAGTCATGTCATCAGATCAATCAGAATTTTGTTAATGCTAGTAAAGCTGTGTGGAAGACGTTAAAACTTCCGGACGTGTGGCGGCCATGTTTATACATGTATGTATCCTTTTCGTTGAGTCTTAATATCTCTGAGGGGATGTTCTATTGGGCCACTGATTCAAAGGCTGGTCCATCATTTTCCAAGGTACGTCTTTTCACAATTCTTTGTTGTCATTGTCATCGATACTAAAGGAATCATGGAATCATCTCTAGAACTTGGATGCTGGTCACATTTTGAAGGACCTGTGAATAGATTTTCAAGTAAACGCAACAGACTCTTTTAGCAACTATGGTTAACTATTTTTGTAAACAAGGGCACATGTAGTCCGTAGTAGGACCAATTGTTTACGGACTTGTTGTAAAGTAGGACACAGCAGCCCTACCCTACAGTATTAGTTTCCCCATACTTGACTAAGTTTATAAACCCACCCCTAGTCTGCAAACAACTTGCATGCTGACACTTGCTATATTCTGAACGCAGGAACTCATTGGATACATAATGGCAATCGGGTCCATAGGATCCCTTTTAGGGGCTTTACTATATCAATATGGATTAAAAGACTATCCCTTCCGTGATCTACTCTTCTGGTCTCAGATTCTTTCTTGTCTCGCTGGAATGCTCGATTTGGTGCTGGTTCGTAGATGGAACTTAAAGTTTGGATTACCGGATATTTTGTTTGTAGTTATTGATGCAAGTGTGTCTCAATTAATTGGAAGGCTTAAATGGATGCCACTACTTGTGTTAAGTGCAAAGATCTGCCCTCCAGGAATCGAAGGCACTTTCTTTGCATTGCTTATGTCGATTGACAATGCTGGACTTCTCACTGCTTCGTGGTTGGGTGGCTTATTACTTCATGTTTTTAATGTAACAAGGACTGAATTTGATAAGTTTTGGATGGCGATTTTGATAAGGAACTTAATCAGGATCACCCCATTGTTTCTGCTGTTTCTGGTTCCAAGAGCTGACCCCAACTCTACTATATTCACAGATGAGGTTCTGGATTCGAACGAGGATCCAGGTGTTCAAGAATTTGATGATGTTGAACTTGTAGCTCTGGTTAAGAGTGTGGATCGCGGATAGATTTACTGGGGAAAGAAACACAGAAGATACTGCCCTGTTTCATTCTTTAGCAGGCGATATTTGTTCATTTGTTGGGGGGCGGGGTGGTGAATTTTGCTTATACTATGCTCTCTAGTTCTTTCATACGGTCATAAGGGTAACTTCGTTAAGAGAGCGATTAGGTTGAGGAACAAAGACGGCACAAGTACAAAAAAAAATGCCATCTTACTTACGTATTTGGATATTTTTGGAAAGGTTCACAATCCATGTTTTAAATCAATAATCCATGTATAAGAAAGCCGAATTGACTGTGAGAATGACACACCGTATTGCTTAAAACGAGTGGCTAAAAATTCACAGCATACGTAGGACAAGAATATTCGAAAACACTAGTACAGTAATACAACATTACAGATCGTACCAACGGAAAGTTTTGTCACGATGGCACAAAGTTTGGTAAATTAATTGCAGGAATAGGATTGGATACTACAATCCGACTGACCAACTCAGTGGATTAAGATTTTAACTACAATATCCAGTAAGAAATTATCTGCAGAACATGGACTTCATTGAGCCAACTTCTTTAAGTGCTGTAATGTCCTCTGCTTTATCCACTGCCGATCATAAGGTAGGTAAGCCTGAACTGAGTGATCATAGCTGCAAAAGAATAACAGGAAATTGTTTAAATAACTTTGACCACGGCAACAACCTCTAAAAGGAAGGTCAGAATTAGATTGCAGTTCAACAGTAGACCATTGCAACTAAAAGCAAAAAGGGCAGGCACGTATTAGCCGACATTTTATAAGGTAAAGGAAGGACTGCATCAGGCAGATCTTAGCGTTTGAAGCCATCAGATGGCAGGCTGATTATTAAAAATTCAACAGAGCAATCTGGTTGCCGTAGGCAAATCCACGTTCAAGAAATTTAAATCTTCATTCATTTGCACGCACTTTCATGTCCACGATGGCCAAAGTGTGCTGGTCTTCTCTTTGCGCATGTGTGCGTGTGTGAGTTGAGTGAGAGTGAGAGTGAGAGTGAGTGAGAGAGAGAGAGATTTACACTAATGCACTCAGATCAGCAAGCCCATCAATAAAATTGTAAAGATCTGAAATGTCATAAGTTATGTTTCTTATGGCTGGATACAGTTCCTTGAGTTTTCTTTCATATAGTCCACAAATCCCTGCAGAAACGTCAGAATTATATGAGACCAAAACACTTTAGGATGATACCGTTAACTGCTCCCAAAACCCTGTACAGTGCAAAAAATCTTATTGATGGCAATATGAAAACCAAATTTTGGGGATAGCAGACGTTGGAAGATTAAAAAAGGCAAAACATCACTCAAACAAAACAAGTGATCAGAAAGTGATAAAGTAACAAAAATATATATTGACTCCACACAAAAAAAATGGAAAATTACTATTCTTCTCTATTTCAATCTCTATTACACAATTTATCCCAACATGTGTTATCTCATAATTAATCTTTTCACGGGCCTACAATACTCCAAATATGCGTAACAATTAGAATCTTATATTTAATAAAACATAATTTGGTACATACCATCCATTGCTTGACTGATGGAGTCATAGTCCATGAAAGTCCGAGTTGCTCTATGCTGAGATGTTTGCATGAGAATAATGGTATGCCTGTTCGACTGCATACAAGATCCCAAAGAAGTTAAGAAGTCAAGAGATTAAAAATCCATCAAGAAGCAAAACAGAAGTCTCACCTTTTGGGTCCTGCAATAGCTCAATTGGTACCAGGTTTCTTTAATCCAAGTACTTATGGCTTCGACGAGGTCTTGGGTTCAAAACCTGGGAAACCAGGTACTCCACAGCTAGGTGTGGGTAGTTCTGTGAGTAGGGTGTCATGGGCTGTCATGAAGGCTGTGATTGCAAGACCCAAAAAGGCCTGGGCCTTACAATAAAAGGTTTTGGGTCAGGCCCATGGGCCTTACAATAAAAGGCGACTTTTATTGTAAGGCCTACTAGCTCAATTGGTACCAGGTTTCTTTAATTCAAGAACTTATGACCTGGACAAGGTCTTGGGTTCGAAACCTGGCGAGGCATGTACTTCACAGTCAGGTGTGGGGAGTTCTGTGAGTAAGATGCCATGGGCTGTGATTGCAAGACCCAAAAAGGGCAGGCCCATGGGCCTTACAATAAAAGACATGGGCCTGCTCAATTGGTATCAGATTTCTTTAATCCAAGTACTTATGGCCTGGACGAGGTCTTGGGTTTGAAACCTGGGGAGACACGTACTCTACAGCCAAGCGTGGGGAGTTCTGTTAGTAGGGTGCTATGGGCTGTCGTGGGAGCTGTGATTGCAGGACCCAAAAGGAGTAGGCACATGGGCCTTACACATCAGATATTGGGAATCTGCATGATATCAATCATCTTTTGCAGCTGAAAACATCAAAGAACCGAGCTATTCCTTAGGTAAATTGGACACACGATGAACTCACTTTCACAAACTGATAAGATTACCGAAGCCGGTTAAATGTAAAACAAGAGGAACAAAAATATATTTTAAGGTGGATATGAGGGAGTATTAAAGTTTACAATGGAGGTTAAGAGTTATATGCTAGGGCTGGCAGAACAAGATCATGAATTTAACACAGCAACCACTATCACAAAAATGTTCTTTCATCACGAGTGGTCATGATCATCCAGCCATTCGATATTATAAACGAGCCTGCACTTCACTAGAACTGATCCTTCAAAGGATTAAGAATCTACGGTTAACAAGACTCACAAAAAAAATAAAATAGTGGCATTTTCTTGTGCTCTTTTAAGAACAATTGCGCACACACAAACAGCAAGAGAAAGCTAAACAAAGATTCTCTTTTTTACGAATACACTCTGTATTAGCATTTATACAAGTAATAATTGAATAAATAATGATTTGCTCAGAGATTGAATTTACGGATTCAACCTGTACGCATAATAGTCTATTCAAGCTAAAAAAAGCGAATCAAAAACAAAATCTTACAGATATATGAACACAGGCAAACGAGGACGAGCACAAACTTTAACTTGATGAATAAATGAACTGAAATATTACCATTAATTAGACTAATTAGCTGCATAAAACCATTAAATACACACAATAAATTCCCAATTCTCGTAGCAAATAGAACCCAAAGAAGATGGAAAAATTATGTCATCAATAAAATTCCACAGAGGCGCATGTAAAGAAGAAAAGGATGGAGAAAAAGAGATCGAGAGCTTAACCATTTTGGTGGAACAATTCAGCTGCAGGGTTTGCGTGCAGCTAATAATTGGGATTTTAAGGCCTGGGTGGGTCCAATATGGGTCTAGGCCCATTTTGATATCAGGCCTGATTACAGCATCTCTTGACCCGATCCATAGAATTATAATTTAGTGTGTGTAAATTTTTTTAAGTTTTATATATAATTTTATTACTTAAAAATAAACTTTTACAAAGACTACATAAGTCTTAATTCATCTGCTTCTAACAAAAAATACTTCTAGGATTAGCATAGTATTGCTAATTGTAAAAAAATATGAGAAAATTTAGATAGAATATTTTGAATTTTTACCAAATAAATTTTTAATTTATTTGGGTCGAATACAATACATAATTTTGCAACAGCTGACCACGTATCTTTCGATGTAAAAAAAAACTCAAATAGCTCAGAAAGTATGAAAAATGAAATCTGCAGACCATGAATTCGGCTCAAAGTATAAATCAGAACTCGACATTCATTTAGTTGAACAAAATTATTGAGCGCAATCAGACAAATTTGTGAATTATTAGCAAGAGCTTGTTGGTTCTTTTAAATCCAACTCTAAATATACTTGTAATGCACTAAATAATCATCATACAGATGACTCGTACTATATTTCAAGAAACTTTTATGTATGTTAGCCAATCTATAACATTTTTCAACTTTACTTAAAGGTTGGTGAAAAACAATCAGAAGGAACAAGTAAGAAACATCTCATTCTGAATATACATTAACTTATGGAATATCTCATCTGCGCAGTGCCATGGAATGAAGAAATTTAACGTGACTTGATCAGGCAAGAGATCTTCGTCTTGCCTGCTGTTTTATGGTGAATTACGCTATTCATCGGCTTTAGGCCAAGGACTTCATTGTCTCGTACTTCCTTTGTTCCTCCCTGCAATACATTGGAAACTGAGATGATACAACAACATTTTAACACAAAGAAAAACGATAATGTAAATTAATGGTTGAATTACACTGTGTGAATCTGAGAGGAGAAAACGATTAGAGTTCTCTGGCATGGCTTCAAGACCATCAAAATTTATTTCCCCCTTCAATCCTTTGGATTTTATATATGAATCTGAAAGATGGATAGGATCTTCCGTGTTGAAAGCTTGGTTTTGCAACAAATCAATGTGTCTTCGCCTCAAAAATCTGAAAAATCAAGAATCAGTCATGACTTCATGTTCCTGCTAAGAGTGTAAATTCCAGTCTTTTCTGTGGAAATAAGATTGGAGTAATCTTAAACAAGGAACGTACCGAACTTCGGCCAAAATTGTATCTCTCTTTTGCTTTGAAGCATGCAATTTCCGCTTTCTTGAAACAAAATCCTAATCAAGAATTCGCATGACTTCATTGTTAAAATTCAGCTGACTAACTTGCATATTAATTAACAATGGATTAAATACAAAAGGGATCAATAAGTAACGAATATTTCTATTACAGACTAAAAGCATTCAACCCAAACAGTCAATATTTTAAATAAAAATTTCGTCAATTGGAAAGCACAAGCCAAGAAGCAACGAATTACACAACATATAATGTTCTTCTTACTGTATCACTTGGGAAAAAAAACATAACAAAACCATAAATATCGAACCTTTTGCAGTTCCAAGAACTCCCCCACAAGTGTTTGATACTTCAGTTTAGCCACGGCTCCATTATCAACACCAAGAAATTGGTCAAAACTAGCAGAGACAGAATCCCTCTTCATCATCTCGTTCAACACATAAAAATCACCCAAAAAATCAAAAGATTCAACAGAAAGAAGGGGGAAAACCCAATCTTGGACTAGGCAGAGAGGTAAAGAATTCGAAGAGAACCCTTCCTTATATTCTTATCTATCCTTGAATCTTTGAATTTGATAAACCAACATAAAACCCCCAAGACAAAGGGACACATATGGCAAGCAACGCAAGGGTCTGTTTGTGTGATTGAAGGACGCTAGAATACATCTTCTTTTGAACCACTTCTTCCCCTCTCTCGATACGTTTTCCATAATAATTTTAGTTTAATGTGTTTCCTTTTATATTTTTGAAATATAAATCATTGGTCCAGCGAAGACATTGAAGGTAGAGACATTGGGTGTGCGAAAGATTTGGGTTTGATAGGACGAGAGATTCTTTCAATGGCTGCAAAGTTGAAGTTGGATACTTAATTCTAGTAAAATACCATATATTAATTTGTTTAATTATTAACTTAATCAAAAAGAGAGACGCAAATCAGATTTTATCTACAAACTAAAATTTGAGTTATCTCCAACTCTATCAGTCTATCTCACATATATATATATAGATAAAACATTTGAGTAGAATTTATGAAATTGAAAGTATTACAAGAAAATAGAAAATAAATTGAGATCCAATGAAGGTAGATTTTAACAAATTTCTCCACATCTTTAAACAATAATTGATGGAGGAGAGATCTAAAGAATTCCGTAATTCCAGTGCTCAAGAACATGACTTGCAACATAGAGGCAACGGCTACACGTGAATATCTTATCTTATCTATTATCTATTATCTATTATCTATATAAATATGTGATTTTATATGTAAATTTCTATTTGTCTTCTTATTAATTGTTTGTTTTACATTAATTACTTATTTTAAGTATGTCTTTTCATTCTCTTTATACATATTTTAAATATATGTGATTATTAATATTTATTTAATTTTTTATGTCTACTCACATTATAATATGTTATTTTTATCCAATGATATCTTTTTCATTATGTAAATTAGTATTTAGTTTTTTATGCATCCTCCCACATTATAATATGTTATTTTTAATCCAATGATTTAGATTTTTTATTTATCTTTTCATTACGTAAATTAAATTAATTAAAGTTTAGAAATAACGCATTATCGAATTGTGAATTTTCTTTGGTATCTTATTAAATTTTTTTCATGTCCTCATGTGACAGTTTGCTAGAATTTATGTGTTTAAATTAAAGTTTTTTGCAACCGATATTTTTTTCCGGTTTATATTTATAAACTATTTAAATAAAACACGGTAAAAGATCGTGGTGATTTGAGCCGTCAATTTGGGTTGGGTCTGTTGGTTTGGCCTACACTGCCAAACAGTTTAAGTGAGTTGGGTTGAAATTTTGTCGACTCATTTAAAGGTGAGCCTAAATGAGCTCGCACGAGTTTATATTA